>NC_050176.1:33185611-33270611 GCF_008315115.2 Sander lucioperca
TGAGGATAAAACAGTTAATTCATTGTGTTGTTGTACAAATGGACTGAATTGTGAATGCTAATGGTACTGATGGCAGATGGGTTGCTGATGCTGGGCAGTGTTTTGAATCCTCTTGATAGCATGGGTAAAAGAGCACCAGCATGCAGACAAACAAACCCAGAAGTATCGCTGAGATCCAAAATGAGACAATTTTTCAATACATTATTAAGCAATCACTTATTAGTTTGGTCCCTAATTCTTGGTTTTGACATTTATTAATACATTGAACTAGCACATTTTGCTAGACAAGCTGTGGATGAAAAAGAAAGAAGAGCACAAGATTTTACTCAAACACTGTGAGATGCCATAATTAACCCTAAAGGCCCTTTGCAATCGCTGGCCACATATGCGTTTGCGCTGCGCTTCTCATACAATTTACGCTCATAATCTGCGTGTAATTGGCATCTGATTTACCAAGGCTGCAGCTAATCATTATGCTAACAGTGACTATGACAGCCTTTTGGGATTTGTCTACAATTACACTAGATCAGAAAAAGAAATCAAACTGAACACAGTTATGCATAAATAGATATACTCATTAAATTAAACAATTTCAAAATATTTGCTACAGTAAGCCTATAAACTGTAATTGAGAAAATAATTTATGGGTGACTATTACTTACAGAATTCAAATTAAAAGTAATTTATAGAATTCTATTTATAGAATGTTTGTAAAACTAAACATTTCAGTGAGTAATTAAACTTCTAAGGAGATAAAAAAAAAAAAGCTTGCTGATGATTCTCTGCCATTCTGGTAGGTGCATGGGGAGTGACATACAAGTTTGTCAATAAGACAACAAATTAAGATAAATGATGTTATGATGACCTACATGCTGAAATGACAGTAGTAATCTGATACTGGTAATGCAGAGGATACATTTTAATTGTCACTATCACTGTCTTCCATTACTGGCAATCAGATGGAAAAGCTACATCCAGCAGCATCCTACTTAATTCCCAACTGCTGAGGTAACTCAGTTGGTACAGAAATGACAGATCTGCAGGATGGCTGGATAATTAAAATGTATAAAGCAAAATGAATAATCAGGTTTCTATATGTTCAATGTAAATGTCACATCCCAAATATGATAAAAGCCAGGATAAGACTCAATCAGAATACTAGAGTGCACTTAAATGTACTTACTGTAAATTCTACAATCATTGCTGTACGCTGCGATCCTACATGTTGCTCAAGTCTGAACCAATGACAAGTGGTAATTTCCGAATGTTTTATAGGAAAACTGTCCCTCCCAGAATGCATGGCAATCTATCCTTTCCAGCAGAAAGGAGAGATGAGGAGATCAGAGGAGGTCTAGGCTGCTGTGACTCTGTGGGAGATATGTGATATTTCTCAAATCTTCAGCCTAGCACTCCATTACTCTTTACTTTCATATCAAAGAAACTTTGAAAACAAAAGTATAAATATATAAATAATAGGGGTACAATTGATACAGCATAGTATCGCGATATTTTCAGTGTCAATACTGTATCGATATACAGACACCAAGTATCGATCTATTATTATAGTATATGTTGGTCTGCTTGACACTCCCATTTTGCAGCAATAAAACTGAAGTGAGATGAACAAACAGAGAAATGTATCTTTTTTTAGATAAAACAGATGTTGACATAATTTGAAATTGGGAAAAATTTGACATTTGAAAAAAGGTAATAAATTGCTATATATATATATATATATATATATATATATATATATATATATATATATATATATATATATATATATATAAATAAATAAATAGCAGAATATTGCAATATGTTTAAAATCGCAATAATATCGTATCGTGACATAAGTATCGTGATGATATCGTATCATGAGGCCTCTGGTGATTCCCACCCCTAATAAATAACTGCTTTTAAGAAGGTGTCATATTGCCTTGCATGGGCACTCAAAAGGCGGGCCAGATTCAAAGTAAAGTTTTCTTCCATGTGACTCAGCTTTCTAATTGAAAAAAAACATGCTCCACCAAAGGCAGCTCTTTACGAGGCTGCAGAGGATAAAATGTAAAAGGGAATTTTCGTTACATAAGATTCCAAAGGCTGAGCATGAAATGAGTTTGGTTGACTCCCTATGATTTGCATATTACTATGAATTGTTTTAATGGCCATTAAATGCTTCATGCCATTTACCATAGGCTAATGCAGACACATAGCAGTTAATCACCATCTCTTTACTGTATATCACCCCCAACACCGACAAGGTGTACTAGTCAAACCTTGGTGATTACCCGCATGATGTGTGTCCTCTATGTCAGCTCAGCTTACACGTTCAACACAGCATACATCTTCACACATTTTAAACTGCATCTATGTGGGTTACTCTTAAGGGTAACACATAGCTTCTAATGCTGGATCTTAGTAAATGAGGCACTCAGGGCACTTAAATGTCACTAAAATGAACCCCTAATATAGCTTTAAAACATTGACACCGTAAATAAATGCTCTGTAAGAAATTTTTTTTTTTTTTTTTAAATTCAACTAATATAAGAGAATGACAAGTTCCAACACAATTAACTGGTTGCATCCATCCATAAAAATAATGGACGTAGCAGCAGTGATGTTGGCCATTGGTTTGTGGACTACTGTTTTGAAGCCTTGAGTTTGGCATCTTGGTAGTTTTTTTATTTTGTTTATTTTTTTTTTTATTACAGGTGTGAAACCTCCCCCGGACCACGGTCCAGACCAAAGAGCCGAAACTTGGTCCGACGAAAAGAGGTGTTCTCGGTCCCGATCAAACTGAACCATGGTCCGGTTCGTTTGTATGAATATATATTTTTGTTAGCGTAAGCTAGCATGCAGAAATACTTTCATTTTGTTGCAAGTTTTAGGCATTGCCCTATGAAGCGAGTCCTGGTTTGTCTACATTGTACCAATTTATTCAGAAGGTGGAAAACTGCAGTGATCGATTCAAATTAATCAGGCTGAATTTTTAATTACAGCAAAGATGGGGCTGTAAATATAAAATAGGGAATAGGAAACTGGACGTTCAAAATAGAGCAAAATGAGGGGCAAAATGCAGAAATAGAAAAAAAAGAAAGAAATAAGGGCCTTCCAGCCTCTTGAGATGTCTGGAAAAATGCACACTCCACTCTATGATTAAAATAGTACAAGTGGAAGCCACCGTCACAGAACAAGGAAACATTTGATAGAATAAAATTAATGAGAAATGTTGCGGTTTGTGGTCATTCAAAATTGTTAATTGTTGTTGCTAATTTATCCATCCTAAAATTAGTTAGAAATGAAGTCCAATTTCCCACAGAATCTCAGTGCACTTCTTACCTAGTAACTAAACTGAATTGCATTACTCTGTTTGTCTACATACACAAACACATATCCTGCCATGCTCTTGCTGATACCATTTTGGTGCCGTTTTCTAAAGTGAGCAACATTTGGCCCATTGTTATACAAGAGTGCTGAGATGCACAGTGAACCTCTCTCCCCCATCACTCCTTCCTCTACATTGCCAGCTCCAGCTCTGAACCTTTGGCTCTGCCTGATAAAATATTTAAGATCTGCCATGATTAAAGTGCATCCTCCTCACCTTGGCAGCAAAATCCATTAACCCCAGGAGGATCAATTCCATTGATTTCAATGATAGAGGCTAGAAATGTTCGTGTGGCGGGATGAGCATGAGGTGAAGGTAGAGGTTGTAAGGAGGTGAAACATACAGTGTGGTAGTGAGGAGGTGGGAGCTGATGGAAAGGGAAAAAAACTTTGTACTCGCTGCTCACACAGTCAAGCTCTTGTATGAAAAATGCATGGGACATCAGTCAGGAACACAATTATTTGCATGACTCAGAGGATTGAAGCAATGCATGCAAGCCTCCTTGACACAAGCACTCAGGATGCTCCAACAGTACAATACAGCTTAACACAGCATAGCTTAGTGCAAAAGGAAGGCAAGGAGGGGGTTAGAAATAAAAAGGACACACACCACACACAACAAAGTCAGAGAAAAGGCATGTGCGAGTGTGTGATGAATAATCTAGGTCATTGTCATCTTCACCATCATCGCAATCACATTAATGTGTAACACAGACCACATCCCACCCCCCCCCCCCCCCACACACACACACACACAGTGCAGCAAAAACCCGATGACCGTAAGCATCCTCTAGCACTCTAGTTCACCTGCAGAACTGATAATTTCTATCACAGCCAATCATTTTTCTTTTAATGTACTTAATAACAGGGGGGGATAATAACATAATTACACTGATGGAGTCCGTGAGTATTTTGAACAATGACAGTTCTGTGTACTCTGAACATTATTAGAGATAAAACAGTCAGGGCGAGCTGCAAAATTGCAATGCCCCTACTAAGAGGTAGGTGTTCGAACTTTTGAAATGTGTTTTAATCCAGAGCTGTCAAACCAAATAATGAAAGCCAAGTCCATACGGGCTTTCACTGCTCCTTTTTAATTAGCCCAGAAGAAGCAGAGGGCAGATCATCAAGTTGATTACAGAAACCAGACTTAGACAAGACACAGTTACAAGACTTAACCATTCCACTGCACGGATGTACTAAATCCTCTCACTTAAGACAACATTGAGTATCCATCTGTTGGGCCATTAATAGAAAGTCACAAAATTATTATTGTGGCAGTGCAGCACACAACCAAGTACCAATACCTAAACTTTCAGAAATCCGCACACTGCTTTCATTGAAACCTAACTAAGGCCTACCGTATGAACACTCATGGCAATGCAATTTTTGTTTTGTTAAGCAAATTGAAGTTTTCTTGGGGTGTATTGGGAGTTTTCTTATGTATAGAACTTCTAATGATAAGTAATACCAAATATTTGGGATGTGCTGATCAAAGATTTTGGCCCTGATCCTGATCTGGGTCATTTAACATTGGGTATCTACCAATTCAGAGTTTGATCCTTTACTTATATTTACCTAAATGTTGGTTTAATATGTATCCGACACATTACACAGTACTAGGGCTGAACGATTAATTCCATTTTCGATAATATCGTGATATGTAAAGACGCGATTTCCTAATCGCAAAGGCTGCGATTTGGTCACGTGACTCGCAAGAGCAAAACAGTCTGCACCCACAGAGAAAACATCAACTTAGCACGCTAACGATACGCCGTACCTTGAGCAGATTTCTGTCATTCAAACATCTGAGTTGTAGTTTAAAACTTGTACAGCCATTTTAATAAAATGAAGGGTTTTATTCGGGCTCGAGTCCATACATGCAGTTAATGGATACAGTTACGCAGAACTGAAGGCTCGGTTAGCAACGATTAGCTCTGATTAGCGGTTAGCTCCAGTTAGCTAGCTCCGTTATAAAGATATGGAGTGGAGGAGACTGCCACGGGGAGGGGTAACAACCAGACTCTGATAAATGACGTTCTGGGAGCTTTCACAGCAGTGTGGCTGCGTTGTTTCAACGGTTTTATTAGTACAGTTAATCCCACGGCAACACCAGCAGCAGCATGCTACTACTAACGTAACGATAGCCTCTCTGAGAAAGTGCAACATTGTGACGCTGTCATGCACGCGGCACGCAACTTCATGAGGGGAGGGAGGGGCTGGAGGCAGCTCCTCTGTGTGCGCTGTCAAAAAAAAAAATACACCGTTGTATATACTGTATATACTATATTTTTACTTATTTAACTGTCTAGTAAAGTTCAAAGACACTGTTTAAAAAGTGCAATCTGCATGTTTACATATGTTTATTACAGTAATTGATAATTAAATGTAAATACTACGTGTGGTAAAGCCAACTTTGTTTTTATATTTCTACAATCTTCACTTTAGTTTGTGATTTGTTTCTGACTTTCATATGAATGTTTACACCAGGCTTGGTCAGTGCTCAATATACTACTGTGACTGAAGTAGTTAAATAAAAGATGTCATTCATATAAATTCATGCATCACCTGCATCACATACAGGCCTGGCCTCCAGGAAAGAACAGTTTGTTTAATCTATCTAATCTTGTATTGTTCATACTATACAATGATTTATTGCTTGTCTTTGTTGAATAATACAGAAGACAAAGAGCTTAAAAAATAATCGCATATTGAATCGCAATCGCAATATTTTTGAAAAAAATCACAATTAGATTATTTTCAAAAATCGTTCAGCCCTACACAGTACAGACACAAATCTGACAACAGCCATGTTTGATGTTGGTCTGCCATCAAGTTACTAAGGGAATTCACCTCAATAAGTGACAATTGATCTCTGACCTGCTGTCGGCTATGCTCGTCATTTTAACCGGGGAAAGCTAGATGCAGCGAAATGCTGTAGAGCCGGCTGTGATAAAGGAGAGCAGCGCTGCAATACCAGCAGGCTGAGGTGGACAACACACACTAGAGTTCAGTAAACAAAGGAGGGGATTTTTATCTGTGTTATTCCAGGCGATATTGATCTTTTAAAATATGCCCGGATCGACCCCAATACCGAGCCTTAGAATCAGCTCGGGACATCTCTCTCAAAATGAGATCGGTAAGTGTTGAGCTCTTAAAACCATTTTCATAGTTCATGTTGTGCATCATGGGAAACACCTCACAACCACTTGATGACCTCCTGGTCAAACAGCACTTTCAGTAAGAGCCTGATCTAGCTCTGCTTTGACAAGGACGCTACAGGAGGTCCTTCCTGCCAGCTGCCATCTGTGCCACCCTGTACAACCAGTCCCCTCTGTGTCAGGACAGGGGGGTCAGGAGGCGAAGCCTCACACTTCCTCGCTAACGGAATAAAGTCTGATACAGACACTCTAGACTCATACACCTTTCATCTTGTTAAATTTTGTGATCCGTAACTGCACTACAAACTTACTTTGCATTTAATTTGGCACTACTTGCACTACCTCACCCGTATACTGTATATGTACAGTATAAAAAAGGCCGCTACTTTCTATTTAAGTTACTTAATTATTTAAGTACTGTACGGTATAATGTTGTTGATAAGTGTTGTATATATATTTTTCTAATTTTTTTTCTAAGCTGTGGTAACATACACATGTCCTGCTAGGATGAATCTATATGTCTGTCTATTAAGATATATCAATATGTTAGATGTTTTGACTTCACTAATTATATTTTCTGTTTTAATTTTTTATCCAGTATAATTCTCCCGAGTTCCTTAAAGAGAAACATTTTACAAATACAATGCAAACCATTAATGGTACTGTTTATGTATTCTAAGGTTGAACTGTGAGTGCATGTTTGTACTTAATTATAATTACTCACCAGTGTTGTAAGTGACAACAATGCCTTTGTCATAAGTAAAAATATAAAAAGGTTTTTATCTTCAAAAGACAAGATATGAAAATATTAAAAACACTGAAAGTGTTGGAAGTCAGTCAGCATATCAGAACAAAATCTTTTTCCATGACTGAGCCACAGTGGGGCAGTTAGCCACAGTAAGGTTTATTTTCCAAGCTGCAAACCCTCTTGTCATTGACTGGCTGTTCTAATGAAGAACGGCCACAGGGTTTCCCCAGCTGACCAGAGAATGAGGTCCCCCTTCCATGAAGGAGCTTAGCTGTGGCTTATCAGACCTCAATCGCAGCCCTAACAGGAAGACTCTTGTGAAGTTCAGTGCAGCAAAAGACAAAGGTTAATTAAGGTTAGCTCTTTCTCTTGCCATCCTACTGTTTACATTTTTTATTATATTATTAAATTATCTCCTAACAAACCTTGAATGTGTGTATGTTTACTATAAAAAATAACAAGTATCTGGAGCAATAGCGAGGATCTAAGAGAAGAGACAGGCGAGAGAAAATGACAAAGTTTGGGGTCATTTAAAGCTGCAAACATGCTACTACATCATCTTTGTAGAAAACATCCAGTGTAATCATCCATTCCACGGAGCGAACCCGACACAAGGTAGCTAACTAACGTCTGCTGCTCTCGTCCACCGCGCTGTTTTACACAACTAGCCTACAGCATGCTACTCTGCAAATAGCAATGTTTTACCAACAAGCTAAAACGAAAGCTGTCGGTTTGTAACTGTTTATTAGTTTGCTACTAATCTTTGGAAAATTAGCTTCTGCCGGAGACAAACCGGCTCCTCCCCCCAGCATGGCCACTTAATATGCACGTCAAAGACGTCATCATGCCAGTGATGTCTGTTTCTTTATTCTTTCTCCTCACTGTATATTAGGCTTCTGAAAATGTGTCCCCCAGAACAGTGTAGTTGAATGGACCTGCTGTAAGCTTTGTACAGTCACATTTACCCTCTGGTTAGTGAACAGCTCTTTTGCATTTCCAGTGCAAAGAGCCAGAGGCAAGAAGGGGAAGGGGGTGAAAAATATTAACATTTGGGCCACCAAAAATGTACTTGGAATTTGGCAATAAAAAAATGTTGCTTTTTCAAAAAAAAAACAACTTCTTATCCGATTACTCGATTAATCAATGGAATAATCGGTAGAATACTCGATTACTAAAATAATCGATAGCTGCAGCCCTAGATGGAATAGAAGTGTGATGCCTCAAAACAGAGAGCTCAACACACAGGGTGAAAAGAGGAGCTGCAGCAATGTGCAGTACAAACAAATATATGTTGTTTTTTGAAAATTAAACTATGTAAACCTATTCTGATATAACCTCTAAATACAATTATGCACCTGAAAATGAGCATAATATGGGCCCTTTAATTCTCGGTTTTGTCATTTATTAGAAATTACAAGTACATAGAATAAACACACAAGCTGCTATTTTCCTTTCATCACTTTTGCTAGTAATCAAGACCTGACTTAAGACCACATGTGGAGGATTTTGGTCAGAAGTGGGAATTGATTCTCACTTCTCTTCACATCGCTTGCACAGCAAAAAAACAGAAATGTATTGTGGACTGAATGGGTACATCATTGTAATTATGACATCATTCATCTTTGTTTGCATTTCCTGAAACTAAATGTTTTTGTTTGTTTTTTAAGATTATGTTTTTGGGCATTTTTAGGCCTTTATTACACAGGACAGCTGAAGATGTGAAAGGGAAGAGAGGTGGGAACGACATGCAGCAAAGGGCCGCAGGTCGGAACTGAACCCAAGGCCGCTGCGGCAAGGACTGAGCCTCTATACATGGGGCGCACGCTCAACCAGGTGGGCTATCCAGGCGCCCCTGTTTTACTGTTCTTTAATCCAACAACCACTTTTGGATGGCCCCATCAAGTCCATTTTAGGTGAAATATGTCTGAACTTTCCAAATCAGATTGTCACTTGTTACTCAAATACTGTCATATACTGGTTCCTTATACAGCTAGTGAGCACACCTAAGCTGCAAATGTGTTATAAACTGTTCTGATAAAACCTAGACTGACTGATGTTGTGAATCTAAGGAAGGCTTTAAGCATTTTCTTCTAGTTGCCATCTGCAAAAAGGTTTATTTATTTCTATACTTGCTTGCCAGAAAGGTCTCAGTTTTACAGGATCCCTTTACCAATTATTGTAACTAGTAAATAAAGTAAGAAAGGTATGTTTTCCAGATCTAAAAAAACTAAAAGTTAGCAAGCACCATAAATAAAGCAGGTTCCTTAAGTAATAATTTGTACTGCCACTCTGTATTTCTAATCAGGGCTCCAGCTAAGCAGTGTACTTACTACTAAAAAAACCTCACAGAAATCCATCACCAATACGGCCTTTACCCCTTAATTGTATGCTAAGCAACAACAATGAGGAATCAAAGCCTTTGAAGATAAAGAGAAGCCATTAGGCTTACACTGCTGCACCAATCATTATCAGCCAAATCCAAGCGACAAGGCTCATCGCATGGGGTAAAAATAAAGAGTAGATAAGACAGGGAGCTAATGATGATTTTTCTCCCAGCATCCAGAATGAAAAGCAACCAATGGGTGATAAAAAAGCCCAAAGAGGTGTCACAGAAAGACTTGAGGGAGCTGACAGAGGCTAATCACCGAGGTTAAAAGCTTTGTGAAAAGACAAGACAGCCCAATCACTTTTATGACTTGCTCAGAATGCTGGTACGTGGATTACATTTTTCTCATGGTCAGAACTGTGAAAAGAAATATATCCGGTATCTTCTGCTTCATGGTACATAAAATTCCAATTCCAATTTTGAAACAGGTGATGCAAATGAAGACATTGCTTTCCATAACATCTAAACAACAGCAGTACCCCCGAACACTCTCAGGCAGTTCAAATAAGGGCTTGTCTCATTTTAATCCAATGACATAACATTATAACTCTGATTTAATTAGCCACATTCATTTATGAAGCTGTCAGACTCTACCACAACAGACATATTTCCGCGATATAGAACATAGTTCTCATTTATCAGGCCTATTTAGAGCCTTTTCTTAATAAGTTTCCACTCCCTATTGTCTTTATTTGTGCTACAATCAATCTGAATTCAATTTAAAGCTTTGGCACTTGCTACACAGGGCCAACATGACAAGACATAGTTACGGTCTAACAAAGGATCTATTATCAAAGATTTACAATGGAATCAGGCAAGTCAAGAGACTGAGTTCAAGCAACTCACTTATATATTCCTATACGCTTTTATGCTAAGTGAAGCTACTAATGTCCTGTAACATAAAATGCACACATCTGTGATGCCTTGAAAAAAAAACAAAAAAAAAACATGACCTGTTCAAATTATTTATACTGTAACAGTGCATATAGCACTATTGAAACCACAGATACTGAGCATATGTGTGTAAGCATACAGTATTCACAGTATGTGTGTTTGTAAATCTTTTTTGATGTTATACAACAATCTGTTTGCTTATTAGAGAATAACTGTGACTGCAAAGTTATTTCCTGAAATGTTCAGTCTTGATATAGCTGTGGAGAGAGGATCTTGCCCTGCTGGGTTGAGCCTTCTGCTAAAGCTTTGATCAGGAGGTTCACACCGGCAACAGACTATACCTCCTAACAGGGGAAGTACTGCAGTGCTTGCACAGTGGGTGGGGGTTGATGCAGGGACTTGCCATGGCAAAACTCTGCAACTCAAGAAAAATAGCACTGCCTTGTAAATGTATTTTTTTGAAAGAGGAAGTTTGACTACTTTTATCATTTCATACAAGTTAAAAGAGTTGTATATAGAGTCCAATCAAGACATAATGAGAACACTTAGTGGCTATAATCAATATTTGTTATATTAACAATAAATCACATGACTACTTTTAGTGAAAGGCTTATAGTGAAGAAAAAACCCATGCTAATATTGCTCCGTATCTGCTGGATGTGCAAATCAAACTTATAATAGTTTTCAATTAGTTTTTTTTTAATTTTATTTCTGACTTTTTCAGTTTTGTTTTAGTTGAATGTACTTTACAGAGTGTGTTTGCTAGTTTTATATTAGTTTCAGCTTTTCAGAAAGGTATAATGTCTTGTATGTAGCTACATACAAAATACATGGTTAGAGAACTGTGAAGGAATGGCCAGAATGTTTTAATTTGGGAATTTACTTGAGTACTCTTTCACTACCACACTGAGAAAAGAAACTTCACCATCATTTTCATCCAGACCCCAGTTGGTTAGCATTAGACCTGAGCTGAATAGCTTGGTTAAATGGCATTTAATCTACTACAATAT
Organism: Sander lucioperca; assembly: GCF_008315115.2. Lineage (NCBI taxonomy): Eukaryota > Metazoa > Chordata > Actinopteri > Perciformes > Percidae > Sander > Sander lucioperca. The sequence continues at coordinate 33,197,195 of NC_050176.1, forward strand.
TTAAATCAGGTTCTTGTTATTTAATTCTACAAGACTAGACAACATGTGAAAAAGAACAGGGATTAATTGGGAAGCAATTGCGGCATAACGCCATCTTCTGGAATGTCGTGCCGTCTCCTTTTTTTCCCGTTAGTGACATGTTACAGTTAAGAAACTAAAAAATGTACATTTTATTTTGTTTTTATTAGTATTTCAACCAGGCAATATCCTTTCAGTTTAGTTTTTCTTAAAGGATATCGTTTTTATTGAGTTTCAGTTTAAGACTTTTTTGCAATGCTTAATTTTGTTTTAGTTTATAATAATAACCTTGGTGCAAATTGACATTTTTTTGCTAACAAGTTCCCCATAACAACTTCAAAGGTGATTTTATGTGAGTTCACAGCTCGTTTATACTGGCCCTAGTGGATAAGACATTTTTTTATTGCAGGCAAGTAGAATTTGATGTCTTAAAACTTTAAAATGTAATTTCTAACAAAAAAATACAAAGAAAAACATTTCCTATACACTAAAGTAGCTGTCAAGTGTATTCTGTGCACAATGACCTCAACATGACCAGTAGGTAGTTCAAATGAATCTTGATGCAGAGGGTCGATAACTCTGACATCATTGGGTTATGTCCTTGAATTAATAAAACATCCAAATCATGCTGACTACTAATGTACCTAGACAACGATGTTTGGGTACAAAATTTAACAGACACTCGCTCTTTCACTCGCTGCTTTTAACACCAAATCTAATTGATTTTCAATGATATCCTTTAAAGCAGCCATATTATGCTCATTTTCAGGTTCATAATTGTATTTTAAGGTTGTACCAGAATAGGTTTACATGGTTTAATTTTCAAAAAATACCATATTTGTGTTGTACTGCAGTGCTCTCTCTCACTGCTGCAGATCCTCTTTTCAGCTGGTCTCTGTTTTAGCTACAGAGTGAGACCTCTTTTCTTCTTCTTCTTCTGTACTATCTTTGATTGCACTGCACATGCCCAGTAGCTCAGATGTAGATCATGTCAGCTAGCTAGCTCCATAGACAGTAAAAGAAAGGCTGTTTCTACAACTTCGGGCAGTTTCAAGGCAGGATTAGCTGGGAGACTTCTAAATGAGGGCGCAAATGTAAGTAGTTCTTTTGTAGATTATGGTGAACTTGTGTGTTGTAGCAGTGCTTTGCTATTGAGAACGAGGTAGCATGCTAGCGTTAGCATGCTAGCGTTAGCATGCTAGCGTTAGCCATAGCGTTAGCATGCTAACGCTACGAGCTAATGGTTGCGGTTAGCCTGCTCGTTTCGGCTTGTGACGTCACAAGCCGTGCCAATTTTGAACAGCTCACCCAGAGACTGAAGGCAGGACACATTCAGAAACCGTATCTCACTCTAAACAGCATGGATGGATTTTTTTCAAAGTTTGTATGTGTGTGGAAGCACCAGAGACACAAAATAACACCCCAAATCCCAGAAAAAGTGATTTTTTCATAATATGGGCACTTTAACAGTGTTAAACAAACACTACAGCCAACAGGGGTGTCACAGTAGCCTGTGCTGTTGTTTTGGAGTTGTTAACCTTCATGGCTTCAGATAATGGGAGCAGTGGGTTGTGGGATGGTGAAAAGCTGTCACCTAAAGCGCTTGCTGGTTTACTGCATGCTGTACCTTAAACTACCTACATAATTGATGAAGCACTTGTGCTTGAAAATATTTAAAAAATATATATATATATATTTTTTTTTAAATATTTTCATATTATTTATATATATATATATATAATATATATATAGTGCATGAGATCTCGCTGCGTAACTATAGAGCGCACCTTGTGCCACAGGTGTATGGCGCAATAGACTAGATTAGACCTCGTGCTGAAGGCTGCAGGGATTTTGTCAATAGAAAGGGCTGGCTATCAATCGTATTACTACAGGCTGTAGTAGAACATCATCATGCAACCATCATTGCGTGATAAGGGACATTTTCGTCGGCACTCCCGGCAGTGCGCATTGGGCACGTGGTCTTCACCACTTCTGACCCGTACAGGTGTGTCTGTTTAACCATAAAATTACCTTAAACTTAATTGCAATTCATTATTTATTCGGCAAATAACGTTTCCATCAGCGTTTATCGCATAAGCCGTATATCAATCAAGAAAAAATCCGATGAGACTGAACGTGTTAACTTTGAGTCGATATCCATGAAATTCAATCGAATTTTACGGTTTCCATAAGGCATTTTTTTATTAAATATCACTTAATTCGCATAAAAACGTGTGGATGGAAACATAGCTACTGGCTTGCCAAAATCAAGGGATATCATCCTCCATATCCGACCACTTTGAAAATTCATAATTTATTTTAAGATTGAAGATTTTTTAAGGATATTTTCCTTGATCACCTACCAAGCAGTAACTTGTTTTGATCTAAGCCAATATATCCATGCACTGCACAGCATAGCATCTTTCATTCAAATCAAATGAAGAAACCGCAATAGTGGTCAGAGCCCCTCAGATGTAGAACAACTATAAGTTGGTGAATCTACTTTTAAGTCTTTTTCAAGGGCCTTGTAAAAGATTGGATGAGTGGTGGTGGGAGGACACGGATTAAGTAATCTTCACTTGGTGTAGGTTTTATTTGTATTTTACACCAGACAAACAAGCAGTTCAGGCTTGTTTGTGTGAGGTTGTGAAAAACTATACACAAAAGTGAAAAAAAAAATAGTATTCTAAATAACATACATACATACATACATAATACATCACTCAACAAAAATATAACCTAAACTAGTCCCATGGATTTTGGGCAGCTCGCAGCAATCTTCCAGCCGGTCTACACCTGAACTGAATCAACTTTTAACTCCAACAATGAACTCTCCTGAGGAGCTTCTACCTCCTTGGTTTCAAACAGGAAACTCATCCTGCAGACGGACCAAAGTTAGTTCAGAATCAATTAAATGGATACTTTGCCGATTTTAATCAAGCTCCCCTCGGAGCAGAGCAGCGGGGTCTGCCAAGTTGCTCTGCTTTTCCGTGCACTAGCGCCACAGAGGGAATCCAAACACCGTTCATCTAAACACACTGCCCACAATGCGATGACAGAGTTGGATTTTAATCAGCAAAATATCTCTTTAAGATAGTCAAATAACATTTATATGTAAAACAACAAAAACTATTTCTACTCATTATTCAAATTGTCCTAACTTCTACTAACAATATAGGTTGTTTAGGGTATTTTAACATGATTATTCTCTGAAACAATAAAAACAAAAAAACGTGGTACAGTCTCAGTTCCCGCTACTACGAGGCCCATTTGATGCTTTTACTTCCTATTTGGCAGTTTGGACCCATGACCAGCAGGTTATTAGGATCAGAGCTCATGCAACAGAAATTTGGTTATTTGAAGTTGAATTGAATTAATAATAGCACTGCAGAAACTACAATGTGTTAGGCCAGTGTGCAACCTCCTCTTATAGGGCACTGGTAAGCACCCTGACAGGCCTATTTTTTTTTTAACTTATGAACCTTTTTATTGACTTTATTTAGCTTGTGTACTAATTTAGTTACCGTATATACTCGCTTTATTCTGCCACTTCCAAAGTTTTATTTTATCATATACAGTTGTTTTATTGTTCCTTTTATTTCTAACTGTTCTTAGATCTCCGTTCCCTTGCTGTTTTACTGTTGCTCCATTTTGCTGTTAAGTACTATCTGGCTACAAAACACTTTGTAGAGTATTTTTAGAATCTGCAATAAAACCAATATATATTTTATTAGATGCAAGAAACATGCAATGCATTACTATTACTGACGTCAACATCTATGAACATCGGTCTTAACATAAGACCTAACTGAATACAACTACAGGCTGACTGCAATATAATGAATAAATATAATATAGTGAATTAAATGTATTTTATACCAGCACATTTCATTTTATCAGTGGGTTTTGCTACACTAGTCTTCACACCAACTTTACTGGTTTCAGAACTCATTATCCAGGTTTTTAAAAACTCAAAAGTGCTCTAGCCACATCACTGGTGTTTTGAGTTTGGACAAGTGGCTGCGGCAGGATATTTTTATACCTCTTCACAAATGTATACACACAGAACATGAACACAGTGACAAACAGATCTGTTGGACTTCAGTTTTGTCATTCTACACCACTACACCAAAGGGTGCAAGTCACATACATCCCCTCAAATGTGGTGACTGGTAATTACTGCAGAGACTATGCAGACAATACCTTGCATGTGTGTTAGTGGGTTTTCCAAACAGTGGTCAAATGTGCGACTTTAACACAGAGTTACAACAGTATTTTTTTATTCTTCATTTTAAAAGACCTACATGTAGCCTACTTTGTTCCTCATACATGACTTGTCTCATCACTTGATTATCGTAAACATAATCAGCAGAATATATGATTGTGTGATTCATTGGTAGTTGGAGCCCGAATGTTCTGTATTGCTTTATGGAAGTATTTTCACCAGCATACAGGCATTAAGTCATATTGTAAAAATTAAAACATTAGAATTACACATTTTTCTGTACATACAAATCAAATAAATACCATGCGTTTACTGTAATTAAGACATCATGTTTATAAATCCTAATGATGTTCTCTCCTGACACTGACAGGGCCTACCAGACATATGTTCACTTGTAAGTTGTACTCGTTAGCTACATTAAAAAAGCTGAGTATACAGTATTAGTGATCTGAATTTCAATTGAGGAAGCAAATGTGTTAAGTGAGGAGGGATTGAACTCCAATTGAAAGCTTTAAGGCATTGGCTTAGGCTTCATTAAGAATGGCTGGCTGTTCAAAAACGACTGTTAAAATCAGCATGTAATTATCAGGCAAGTGAGACGAATTCCTAATCTGAGAAGCTGCAGGGCTTCCAGCGCCTATGGTCAAAAATGCACAGCAGTGTAGATGTACATTATGACTCACTATATGATCGGAAAGTCTGCTCAAGACGGTGCACACACATCCAATGGTGCTCTGCAGGTGTTGCACATAAGCACAGGAAAAAGCATTTCATGATGTGAGAAGACGAAAGATGGTTGTCAACAGATACTGGTAGTTCTAAAACTTGTTGACTTGCTTATTGACATAAATCAATCTAAAATTATTAAAACATTAAATGATTTCTTTCCAGAGTTGCCAACTCAACTCCTCTTGCCTCAGCTCCCCCTTATCAAAGACACCATAAATAAAACCATTCATCAAATTCACTCTTCACCTAAATTGGCATCCTCTCTCCACCTCCAAAACCTAATTATTAATGCATTATTCATAAAACTTCCATAGATGACCGCATGCAAAAAAGGTCTTCAACTTTTCCTGTTTTGCTGTGATGACGACAGAAGCAGAGTATTTCATCCTTGTATTGCATAATGCTTGTTTAAATTTAAATTCAAATAGAGTAGAGGCACAAGGTCAGAACAAATATCACAAAACAACCTGACCATAATCTGCATACATCAGCGCTTATTAAAGCATTTGTTTTCACAAAGGACCTGGGGTCTCATTTATAAAACTGTGCGTAGGATCCTTACTATAAGTGTACGTACGCCCAAAAGCCCAAAATGGCGTACGCCAAAAAAGTCAGCTTTATAAAACCGTGTGTACGCACACCTGTAAGCAATGTTCCCTTTATAAATCAGAGATTACCTACAAGTGTGCGTACGTGGATCAGCCTCTTATCCCGCCCTGTACATGCCCATTTTTAACCATAAATAGTCAATGCAAAGCACATTGTGAATGCTGATCAGTATATGAATGACACTGGCAGTTGTTACACCGAATCGGTGGTGCGGAGAAAAAGCAAAAAACTTCTCAGACGTTCAGGAATAGCTGCAAATTGAATTATAATTTCGGCATGTTCTTGCACAGTGTAGGGAAACCTGATCTATGACTACATGTATTAATAATGCCGTCCAAAACGGCAGGCATTACGGCACTCGGGGACAGCTTCGATATACCAGACGTATATAATAAGATTTAACAGAACTATATATTATATCCAAACAAGCCTTAGTGATAAAGTTGAAGATTATATACAATATTTATATAAAAAAAACACTTAGCTGTCTGACATTTCCCTCTGGAAACAGCCGGTTTGTGCGAGGACCTGTAGCCTATTTGGACCGGGATGGCATGGTTCCGGTGCGTTGCCCTCTCTACTGGACCCAATTCAGTACATAGATCCAAGAGCTCAGCTTTAGGGAATCTAAATCGGCATATTAGCCAGTCATCATCATGGTCCCTGAAGTCTCTTTTTCTCCTGATTCTTCCATTAGCGTAGTCCTCCTGCAAGGCCAGCAGTGCCATCATGCATTACGCATGGGAGGGGTCACCGCAGCATTTATATGTTTACAACAATTTGTGATTGTTAACACCCTGCCAACACAGCATCAACTAGTGGTATCCCCCACCCCGAGATACAATTTGAAGACGAAAGAAAGTGTAATAGGCAAACACACTTTTCTTCATGCAGGACTTTGACATTTGATAATATATGCAGAGTATTAAAGCCATATATTTAGTTATTTACACTGTGTTCTGCAGTTATCTAATGATAGGGTATTTGATGCTATCCTGTATTCCATGCAGTCGGGCCACCTCCTCCTCCTGCGCTCCGTAGTGGACAACGTGACGGCGAGACAGCGCCGATTAGGGGTGGAACGGTACACTGAAGTCACGGTTCGGTACAATGGAGGGAAAAGCATAACAAAAATGCAGAAGGCAATTTTTTTTATTGTGCATGTCTCAGGCTGTACCACCTAGTAGGGCTGTCAACAAATATTCTAAATTCAAATATATATTCGAATAGTTTTTAAAAAACGAATTTCGAAGGTGAAAATTAATATTCAAATTAAAAAAAAATGTGGAAAAAAACGCTTGCAGTAGCAGAGGCTGTCTGCCTGTCTGCTTTGCGAGTGGGCGCGCTAGCGCGCCTGATCAGGTTCAGGGACAGGTCACAGGAGTCGCACTGTCTGGCACAGCGTCACTGCTGAAAGTTGACTTGTCTTGCATGGAAGATGGCAGAAAGTGCAGAGCCCAACTCGACCGCATCAGAGACAGCGATTTTAACCCCCCAAAATCTAAAAAGCCATGTCTGGAAGTACTTTGGATTTGGGTCGGTACGAGGTAAAATAGTTGAGCCGCTAGATAAAGTTGTATGCAAGCTATGTAAAATACAGTTAGCATACCATTCGACCACTAGCAACATGAGGTCACATCTCGAAAATGTGCACCCAAATGAGCATGGCATAATGTGTGGAACTCCAGCTAAACAGTCATGTCTTGACACGTATTTTGCACCGCCTGCCACAAGCTCTTTGTCTGCAACACGACAAGAGGCCATAACGGAGAAATTAATTTCGTTCATTTGTAAGGACATGAGACCAATCAGTGTCGTGGATGGGGCAGGCTTCAGGGAGTTCTGTCAAGCAATGGAACCGAGGTACCGTATCCCTATGCTACGACTGAATAGATATGCATGAATAAAGGTTAAATGCACTGCTTCCACTGGTTTGATTATTTACCGTTTCATGTCAAGGAAAAGCTCCATGTTTAACACAGCACAGCTCGCTCAGAGCGTTCAATGTTGGTTCTATATCGGCTACTGTGAAACTTCAATTAATGTTAATAATATTTGTTTCAATCACTGAATGACGTCTGCTATATTTGGGACAATAGTCGCGACCTTAAATTGCTTGCACAAAACTCTTGATCAGCACTCAAAATGTGTTTATTGTTGTTCATTTTAAACCGTTATGCGCACAGCCGCACATTGCGCAGAGAGCGTAAGGGCGAGAGAGAGAAAGTGCTCAAATGAGCGAGCGTGAGGTCTGCGGTCTTGGCCATCATTTGATTTACTTGTTTTTGTGTAGGTAATACGTTGTCAAATATGTTTTAATGCGCGTCATTGACAAAATGCGCATGCGCAACCAGATGTTCGAATAGTTCGAATATTATGTGTTTTTTTACAGGGAATATTCAAACGTCATTTTTGAGCAATTTTGACAGCCCTACCACCTAGTGTCATCCAGTCTCTTCCCTGAGCTAGCTGCAACAGCCTGAAGCATATAAAGTAAGATGTAAACAGTAAACAATAAGTAGGCTACCCCACATCATCTCCAGATTCCATCTGGAACTTGTAAACAAAATAAGACAATCAGCTAGTAGTTTGATATGGGAGACAAGCGCTGCTCTCATATGTGAATGCACAGAGCAGGGGTGTTACACAGAGCAGTTGGCGAACTGTGGCGTTAGCTTCACATGCTAACAGTGGCGCTAGCAGCAAACAGCGAAGTTAACGGCGGAGCTAACAGTTAACAGCGTAGCTAAAAGTGGAGCAAACAGCGAAGCTAACGGCAGAGCTAACAGCTAACGGCGGAGCTAAAAACGGAGCTAACAGCGGAGCAAACAGCGAAGCAAATGGGCCTGGAAGCCATTTGTGGTCGAGGCAAGAAGGGATACAGCTACAGTACATCCGTGTTTGGTTGTATATGGAAGGGACTAGTTTGCTTCGTGGACCAGAGTGATAGAGAAAGACATGGCTCTGGTGTGGACTCACTGCCACTGGACTGACTTGACATGTAGGCGGAGCTTGGGAGCTTCAGAGCTAAGGCGGGGCTACAGATTAGGTGTCCCTAAGAAACGCGTATGTAACAGTAGTTCCACATTACATTAATTCATTTGAGTTTTATTTATTTTTATACCGTGTATTCTCCGTGTAAATTCATGTACCGAACCGAGACGCCCGTACCGTTTCGGTTCAATACGAATACATGTAGGCCTACCGTTCTACCCCTAGCGCCGATTAAACATTAGAACAAATTTTTATTTAAGATTTGAGTTGGAGGTGTTTCTGGAACAATTATCACTCAGTACAAGCACAAATAACACTGCTGGATTTAATCTTCATGATAACGTGGATGATATGTAGTGACAAAATGTGCGTGAGGCATCAATACTTGAAAATATTATGAGTAATCGTTATTCCCATTTACTTTCTGCAGTCTGACTTCAGTTCACCACCTCACCATCTGCGTCGCCAATTCCTATTTTGTCTCCAAAATGTGCGTACGCATGGGTCAGAGTTTGCGTGGAGGACCGCACATTCTCCCGTCAAGTTTGTTTTTTATAAATCACAACCTTTGCGTGGGAAGTGGCATACGCACATTTTCAGCCCCGTTTTGTACGTACGCCACGTTTATAAATGAGACCCCTGGTGCTGTCAGTTCAGGATGCCATAGCCTTGATTCAGGGTAATACTCTTCACTGATAACAAGTAGCACTGAATTGTAACAGACAAATCCTGGTTCAAGGCAAAAGTAACCAAGCTGTCATTACTATTGTGGCATCCCACGTTTAAACCCGTGCAATAACACTGCTTTACTTTTTAATCACTTTTGTCAAGAAACAAGTGCAGGGCGTCTTGACAAACCGTTTTATGTTGAAAATATAGCCATCAAAATGCGATTCAAATAATGGTTATAATCTAAAACACGTTGTAGTTGTAATAGACAGCTAGATGTATTTTGGCAAGCAATAGAGAGGTTATTATTTGTGTATTATGTACTATAATCTCCAATCCAAAAATAATTATTATGATCAATATGATGCCTCCCTCTCATAAGTTTCCCATTGGTTTTCAAGCATGTCTTTGCCTCCAAGTCATTCGCGCAAGCTCTCCAAACCTGTCCCACATCCAGGTGTTCACATTTGCTTCTGCACCTTAGCCCTAGCTTTACCGGGCTCCCGGTAGTTCTCAACTGATTCCGAATTCACCCAAACCAACCATGTTTAGAGACTACTAATGTAGTATAAAAAGATTAAAGATAAAAGGGAGAACAGCGGTATGTGTCAGTGTCTACTTTCTCTCTCCGTCATTTACTGAACCCCTCTCTCAGACTAGGTGGTTGTGGATTAAATGGAGATGTTATCAGGGCTCAGGGCAAGTCAATATTGCACTTGCACGTGTGCGAGGCCGATAGGGGCCATAAATGGATAGCCAGAGGTCCAAAAAGAAACCCAGCTGTAGCAGCTACTACATATCCCACTGGATGAAGGGCAACCATAATGAAGCTGCCATTTCTGGGTGTAGAAATCTGTTTAAATCAGCATGTAATTATCAGGCAAGTGAGACAAATTCCAAATCTGAGAAGCTGCACAGCTTCCAGCGCCTATGGTCAAAACTGCACAGCAGTGTAGATGTACATTATGACTCACTATATGATCGGAAAGTCTGCTCAAGACGGTGCACACACATCCAATGGTGCTCTGCAGGTGTTGCACATAAGCACAGGAAAAAGCATTTCATGATGTGAGAAGACGAAATATGGTTGTCAACAGATACTGGTAGTTCTAAAACTTTGACATAAATCAATCTAAAATTATTAAAACATTAAATGATTTCTTTCCAGAGTTGCCAACTCAACTCCTCTTGCCTCAGCTCCCCCTTATCAAAGACACCATAAATAAAACCATTCATCAAATTCACTCTTAACCTAAATTGGCAGTACACTTAAATTGTCGTTTTAGTGCAAACTAAGCACCAATATATACTATCACACTCACACTCTCACACACACACACACACACACACACACACACACACACACACACACACACACACACACACCCCCGCAATTTTTCAATCAACAATGGCAAGTTGAAATTAAGATGGCTGACTCCCTGCCAGGCTGACAAGCACAGTCAAGTAAAGGATGGGTTTGTCAAAGCACAGATCTACAGTCAGTCCTTGTTCACTCGGCTGTCAAATATTCTATGTTTAAAGCTCAAACTGGCAGCCTCTCTCCACCTCCAAAACCTAATTATTAATGCATTATTCATAAAACTTCCATAGGCGACCGCATGGAAAAAAAGGTCTTCAACTTTTCCTGTTTTGCTGTGATGACGACAGAAGCAGAGTATTTCATCCTTGTATTGCATAATGCTTGTTGTTTGAATTTAAATTCAAATAGAGTAGAGGCACAAGGTCAGAACAAATATCACAAAACAACCTGACCATAATCTGCATACACCAGCGCTTATTAAAGCATTTGTTTTCACAAAGGACCTGGTGCTGTTCAGGATGCCACAGCCTTGATTCAGGGTAATACTCTTCACTGATAACAAGTAGCACTGAATTGTAACAGACAAATCCTGGTTCAAGGAAAAAGTAACCAAGCTGTCATTACTATTGTGGCATCCCACGTTTAAACCTGTGCAATAACACTGCTTTACTTTTTAATCACTTTTGTCAAGAAACAAGTGCAGGGCATCTTGACAAACCGTTTTATGTTGAAAATATAGCCATCAAAATGCAATTCAAATAATGGTTATTAGGGGTGCACAATTCAGATAATGTCATGATTCTATATTGATTTTTAGGCTCAAGATTCGATTCAAAATCAATTTGATTCAAAAAACGATTCTTGATTAAAAAAACAGTTCTGAAATGCAAAATAATAGAATTTTAATCATGTGATAAAACATGCGATTAATCGCGATTAACTATAGAAATTCAACGATTAATTGCGATTAAGAAAATGTAATCATTTGACAGCCCTAATAGTTACTTTTCCCATGTGATTGCAGTAGACATTTTATTTATTTATTAATAAACCTGTCCCACATCCAGGTGCTCACATCTGCTTCTGCACCTTAGCCCTAGCTTTACGGGGCTCCCGGTAGCTCTCAACCGATTCTGAATTCACCCAAACCAACCATGTTTAGAGACTACTAATGTAGTAAAAAGATTAAAGATAAAAGGGAGAACAGCGAGATAATACAAATCTGATAATCTCAAAGAGAGACGGCCAGTGGTTGTTGTGAAGAAAGAGATGGTTTCATAAGAAGCCTGCTTTCATCAAAATTGCAGAAGGCCACTTTTGATTTGGACAAGACCAGGGTGTGCATTACCCCAGACAACCACATTCTCTGAATAAAAGTAATGTGTTTAAGACTTCTGCAAGTCCCATCATGAACACAAACAACTAAAACAGTAGAATGGATACTGTCAGGGTTTATTGTCTTGTCAAGATAGAATCCAGTAAACTGCATGAGACAGTTTCACATTTACCCATTTTAATTATTTAAAAGACATTGTTAAATATTGTAAATACACACAGAAGCACAAAACTGCATGGTCACACACACTATACTATTGTCTCTTTATGGGCTATAATGGACAGCAGGAGGCTCCTGAAATATCCTCCTTGCCTTTGAAAAAGATTGAAATGAAACATGTAACGCCATGCTGGCGTAATGCTTCGTGCCAGAACTGGAGCTGGGCAGCACGGCTGGGTTTAGCACTCGCTACGGACATCATGGCAGAGGCTACGAGACCATAAAGAGTAACGGAGGAGGCAAAAAAGAGAAAAGGAGAGAGTGGCCAAGGTGCTGTTAAACAACTCAGACTGGCTTTTAGTCAATGGCAAGAGCTTCGCAAAATAAAAGGCTGCTAGACAGACGGCGAGATGGCCATCTTGCTGTTGGACTAGTAAGATGTAGTGACGACTAATATTAGCGTTGTTGCACTTGCTTGAGATCTGGTTGTGCGACTTGTGAGACTTGCTGGTTTTTGATAATTATTAATCAGTAATTTGCAAATGCACATGTACAGCTGTCTATATTTATGACAGCAGTGTATAAGTGAATTACACTCTGAAACTGTAGGGGCACCAAATTGCAAAAAATATGAATATTACGCAATGTTTAAAAGCTGTAAATGATTTTAATGAAGACAATGTGTTTGCAGCATTTATAATTTAAATAAAAAAACTGTACCAAAAAACTGTACTGTACTGTATCTAGCAGTTCTTTCCCCCCTTTGAGCACTGATTTTATTTCACAGCCTACACATTGCTCTGAGTAATTTCACTCAAGGATTTAGTGCATGTTACACTGTAGCTCAAATAAATGTTATTTAATCAATAGGGAGGTATACTGCCATAATAAAAAAAATCCTCACATATATAGGGCCCTAAATCATGTTTCTATTTGCTGTGATGTTTTCTGCCTTTAGAAATGCAGCATTCAAGTTTCAAAGAACCTGCTCAAGAGCCATTTTTCTGTGAACATATCATACATGTGTGTATATGTAGTAAACATGTGAGGGATTTAACAGTTGACGTTATACCACAGGATAGACTAAGTATGACGAAGAGAGTATGGGTGTGGGAGAGTGAGTAAGAGAAAGACTGTCTTCAGTATAGCCGGTGCCTTCCCTGCGGCACACAATGATTGATGGCCAACTTTGACTGGTTAAAAAATGTGATTTCAACCTGACTATCAATCACTTGGCTCACAGTCTCAACCTGCAAAATGCAGCTGTACTTAAGAGGGATTTGTTGCCAAAGACGTGGGAAATCAGGGTCTAAGGGAAGAACCATACGTATGCTGCTGGCTGCCTAAGCTTGCCCCGTCTGTGACCTTCCCTGCAGATTTGTTCAATACAACCAGTTTGATATTGCCACACCCTGCCCTTCTCTGCTCCACATGAAAACCTACACATTCTCTATAGGAGGGAGAATCCTTAGAGACTTAAGTTATTAGGCTTATTGAAACAGCATCCTGGGACACAGTTGCCAAATGCATTTGCATTCTTTCTCATCATGCCACAGCAGGAAGACAATATTCTACTGTGCATCGTTGCTGCCACAAAACAGAACAGATTCCCTATGAGGAACAGTGCCTGCTGGCAGCAATCTTGCTTGTTATTATCCCTCTCCAACCTGAAGACCAAGTCACCTGACCATGCATAATTTTCACAGCTTTTCTTTTTCCTCTGACAGGAATTGTGCAGTCCAGTAGAAAATACGAAGCATAACCATATAAAGACAGGCGAGGGATTATCCTTGTATAGTCTGTGTACCTCTGCAGCCTGCCACTCTGTCTACTCGTCCTTTTCAAGCCAAGTTTGAAGAGGACACATTTAGCCTCCTGCTGTCTTTAAATGCGTTTGCTCGAATGATAATAGACCATAGAGTAATTTTATAGACGACGACCAACCGACGCATTGAGACCTGAAATGACGTGATTTTTACGTGTCAGTGTAGCTGGTGGGATTTAGAAGGGAATTAGTTGCTTAAAAAGATGGATAAGAGATATTTCATAATTGCACCAAAACATGTATTTTTAATAAGGATGTGGCTTTAATTATTTAAAAATATGTACTCTGTAGTTCCTATGTTTTATTACAGTATGTTTCTCTAATCTTGTGTTTGTTTCTGCAATTAACAAGGGGTGAACGTGAGTCTCTAACAAAAAGCACGATGCTGATTTGAACATGTTAATAAAGGTAATCTCTTATGCCTTTATAATGACCATAGATGTATTCAGTATTTAACTGTAATTTCACAAACTGGACAGGTTTGGGTTTTGTGTTGGTAGTGTTGCCTAGTCATAGCACAGTGACATCACACCTCTTCCAGGAAAATCTTCAAATATTTATGTTCATCTTAAGAGATGTTTCAGCAAATTTTGCTCCTCTTTAAAAGTTAACAATGTAAATGCAATTAGATAAATCCCAAATGGGCCAAATTAATAATGCCAGCTTTTTAAATTATTAAACCTTAAGTGCTTTTGCCAAATACATTTCTTGTATAATACACATCAACAAAATAAGAAAAACACATTAATCTTTGAAGAATACTTAAAGAATCAATGTTGGAAAAGATTGCATCACTCTGGCAGCCAACATGTTGGGCCTAAAGGTTGGAGAAAAGGGCTGATGACTCGACGGTTGCCAGTTTGTTCCCCAGACTGGCAGGATAAATCTGAGTGGGGAAACTGAAAGAGCAGCGCTTGCCCCTTCCTCAGTGCCACCACTAAGATGCCCTGGATTAGTGACATTGTTCCTACTATTCACATTAAATGGCCACTTCTTTGCCACTCCATTATTTTTGTTACAACAGTAGGCTATCTATTATCATCTAATAAATGATAATGAGTTTACCCTAACCAGTCACATGCTACTCTGATGTCAATTTCATCACTGATAGACTATGAACATACAGGTAATACCAGAGTACAGTTTCCATGAGTTATCGAAGTTTACAAAGAACAGCACACAATAAAAAAAATAAAAATAAAGTAGTTATACGTTTGAGGAGGTTAGATATAAGCTTACATTAAAGATAAGACTAGACAGACTGAATATACTTATCTTGAATTAAAAGGCTACAGGGCTATTGGAGGCCAGATGACACAGGACCTGGGCCTGGTTAAAGGGCCAAGAGAGGCCAGAGGAGATAGTTTATCCCACGAGTTAACACTAAAAGGTGGAAATTGTGGAAAAAACAAAAGAACAAAACACCAGCTATATGCACATGTTTGAGCAGAGAGAATGGCAGAAGAATTAGGCTTAATATGTAGAATATGTTGAGAACTGACAAGCAGCATAGCTGTTTGAGAGACAAAGTGGAAATCCACCACAAAGCTGCAGACGTTGCAGCACCTATCTAAAATAAGTGGCCTGAGTACTGCTGAGGGAAAATATTTCATTTAAGAGATTTAATGGGGCATAAAAGAGGAGCAAGGACCAGCAATAATGGAACGAACCATAAGCCAAATCTTGGAGCTAAAATACATCTCGGCCAGGAGCTGGATTTATATTTTTGCAATGGCAGATGCTGCAATCTGATTAATGTGCCATAGGGCTGCGTATTGGCAAGAATCTGGCGATACGATACGTATCACGATACATGGGTCACGATTCAGTATATTGTAATATATTTCGATACGGCGATATATTGGGATTTTTTAGAAATGTATTAAAAAGTAAAGTATTATTTTAGAAAAATTAATATTTAAAATGTAATAACATGATGTGCATAAAAGTCAAAGAAGTTTACTTTAGGTAAACAATTCAGTACACAGAAAATCAAACTGCCAGTTTGGGATTGTGGCTCACAGGTAGCCTTGTGAGACCGTCCTGATCTCGCGAGCTCTAGTTTTCCACTCGCAGATCAGTCTGGCATCTTGAGATAGAGAAAATTTGGAGCCATTCGCCAAACGACCGACCAATCAGCGTTGGTTTTGAGGCGGGTTTAGGTGTGACACAACGAGAAGCGACTGTTCAGTCCAAACAACATGGCGGCTTCCACGGCTGATATGAGCGTAGCTATCGTGCAAGTTTTATCCGAATTAGAAAGTATTCCTTCATTGAAAGAAGAGCAAAAAACGGCGCTGGAGGCTTTTCTCGGAGGAAAAGATGTTTTTGCTCTTCTCCCGATTTTTGCCCCTTCCCAAAAGTTCTCCAACGGAAAGATCCCAGATGGATATGCCGAGCAAATGCGAAGCAATCCATCTGGCAGAGTCAGGTTAGTTCACAGGTTCTTAGTGAGCAAATTTGTATATGCTAAAGTAGGCCAAAGTTCAGCCATAGCTACATTGTTAGCTTCTAGCAAAAAGTCAGGCACGCTAGGCACTGTTAGGCAAGGACACTAGTGGTGCGTCTCAGCATAGCCATCTAGCAGTAGGGGGTTTAAACACAACATAAACGTGAAACACTGTCTTAGTTGAATATTTTTGCACATAAACTAAAAATAAATAAATAAAAAAAAAATAAAAATCGATATTGCGTTTTTGAAAATAGATACAGTATTGCAAAATAAAATATCATGACTCAAGTGTATCCATTTTTTCTTACACCCCTAATGTGCCATAGATGATATTCTCCAGGATCCTGCTGATCATTTAAGAATTGGACATTATTGATATTGCAGATTGCAGTATAGCACTAGATAGCATAACTATAATATACTAGCATAACTGAAATATAAAAATCAGGATAAAACAGCCAGCTGGTTAACAGCACCCAGGAAGAAGGGCTGATTTGTGAGAAATGGTGACAAGAAAATGAGGAGTGTCAAAAGCTTGGGAAAGCACAAATGGCAGAGGCTGACAATGTTAAAGAGAGTAGGAATTTGCCATGAAGGGGAGACATGGGGAAAAAAACAACCCTCTTAAAAGGTTCACATAATTCAGCCTTTAACAGTAGGCTGAAATGTATAAATGAAGAGCAACATGACAGGTGCATGCTTGGGGGTCAAGTATTCCAAGTCCACGCTGGTAATGTGTGAACAGCTGGCAGAGATCACAACATACACACGTGATTTATGAGGGTCTAAAGAACAATTGAAAATGAGGCACTGAACCATGTACGACAGGTCTATGGGGATGAGTCTGTGCTCCGGAAGGCACAGTGTAGCTACCATAACTCTGAGAGATGGAGAGTATGGCTAGAGGGACAGTACTGTGTGCGTGCGTGCGTGCGTGCGTGTACCGTTTTGTCTATGAAGGCTAGCTGTGAAAGTGCAGTATGGGTTTCCGCGCATCAATGTTTATGCTTGAGTGTGTCTCTGGGATAATGTAAAACTCTTCAAGCCATTTTTTGTATGATTTAATAACTTTTATATTAGGTTACTAGGAATTAGGTCCCAGCAAAGTCCGGAGTTTCCCTTTCACACGTTGCACACAACAGGAGATTGTTTGTGTCAGGCGTGTTCTCACTTACTGGAAATCGATTCACACTAGGGGTGGCGCTGGGTAGAGTGTGCAGCAGACAGGACATGACGCAGATTACACTGCGTCATGGATACGTTCATAATTTGGTCATAGACAACTGAGTCTCTTTTACCAACAGAAGTTACCAATCTTGTCATCTCTCCAGTTAGACATTTGTGTTGCCGTCTTCATGTAAATAATCCTCATTCACCCTTGGTTTGTTTTCTTCCATATTTTGTAATTGGCATGAAACATCAACACGCCCACTCGCTTGCTGCGAATTTTCACACTACTGGGTCAATGGCAGATTACACAGATTTAGTACTAGGGAGCAGGCAGTGTAAAGAGCGGTTGATGTCCGAGCCAACTGATTCAGACAGTTTTGTTTTCACATACAGCTGTGCCGGGTAATGTCTAGATCATTTCAGGTTTGCAGTGCATGTCTGTAAGGGGGCTTTATAGTATCAAAGTCGCAGACAGTGCAGCTCAGTGCTGCCATTTGTAAGCCTTTTATAGCCTAGATTACCAAATTGTGAGCCTCTTAGTGCATAAACATAGGTCTAAATAAAGATCTTTTGTTTGTTAGCATATAAGGTTCAAACCTATGCAGAGTGATCGCTAACAATTAGCACAGCTCTATTCAGAGGAGTGCTGAAATCACTTTCCGTGACCAGTTTGGGGACAACATGTAAGGTAGACAAGTCCAAGAGCTTACAGATGGTCTAGATTACTACATTTATTTATATATAAACTGTTCAAGCATGACTGCTCCATTTCACAGCTGGGTAGCTTAAGAGTATCAGACTTGCAGTCCTATTCTGTCACAAATGGACGACAATGACATCTAGAATCAGCGGAGAAAGTAAGCCTGTTTGTTTATGACTTTAGGCTCTCGCATGCTCAGGTTTAAGAAGCCAGTCCATCAGGGTGTTGCTTTAGTCTACAGATTGTGTCTTATCTGTCCCTAAAATAAATAACAACACATTTTTTTGACATGTGCCAAGATATAGCAGAACAATAAAGCCAAGGATACAAGGTAATGTAAAGAAAGTTCTGACTAGCCTAAAATTGGGGTGTCACCAACTTGCATAAAGCAAGTGGGAGTGATGCATGAAGAAGGTGCAGAGACTAAAGTAACTGATCATTGGCAATTTTATGGCCAGAGGCTGTGGAACAGTTAAGACAGGGTGGGAATAAAAAAAAAGTACAATTCTTCTTTGTTAGAGGCGTGTATCAGTCAGGGCCAATCAAATTATCCACTGTCCTTCCCTGCTGTAACATTGTATGTTATGGGGAAGAGTCTCAAGTCGATTCACCATAAAAGCTTCTCCCCAGAGGACACCAACATCTTTTACCAAAGTTGCAGAATCTCCATGAGTATTCATACTCATACTGCTGTATGGCACCTTAGATTAAATTAGCTTGAGAGAGAACACCTACGCTTGCAATTTTACTGAAGTCCTGGGAGATCCATTGTCCAATGTTTCAGTGATACTGTATTAGTTGACGAGCCTAACACAACTGGAATAGTGGCCCATTGGGACAATTTGGCAGCCAGTCCCTGACATCTATAAAAGATGTGGCGTGTGTCCACAGCTTTTGCTCTGTACATTGCAGGGCATATAAATGGTTCTGTGTTGGCTGGCAATCATTTACACCACTGCCACATGTGTACATAGTTACAATGAAATATACAGTAAGATATGTTTCCAGTTTGAAGTATTCAATCAAACTAAATAAAACAGCATTCATAAAGGTTTATCGGTGTTTTAAGCCCCCAACGTCTCCTTTCAGGCAGGGCTGCCTGGAAGGCACTAGGATTAGGCAATGGTCATGGTTAGGGTTTTTAACCAAAGTTAAAAAACGTTCATTCCACCTGGAAAGCTTTAGTTATGGCGTTAGCAACGTGCTGAGGTTAGGACAACAAGCTGATTGTCGTGCAGTCAGTCACATTATTGAGCGTTAGTGAAACGCCGGAGCTGAAAGGCCAGTCTGCAGGTTTCCGGTCAGCTACAACAGCAATGGAGAGAGAGAGTTGTGTACTGTATAAGACAAGGACAGTGCGTTGGCATTGCTCTACCGTTGTAGGTTATGTGAATGGAAACACATCAACTATGCTAACACACATTCAATGGCATCGACCAGATGTGCCAGTCAAGGACAAGGAAAAAGCAAACCGTATTTTGTATTTTCAATTTCATAGCATAAAAGATGCTTCTCAGTTTTATAGCCTTTTGTGACCTGTTACCTTTTGGGAAAGTGCCTATTTAGTGTCTGTACATTATAATACAGAAGTGGTTCAAATGTTCCTTTTTTTAATAATGACAATAGTTAACCAAAGTTGCCAGTGGATAAAATGCTACATCAGTCCCCAGCAAGTTTGCTGTAGGAAACTCGCAGCTAACCGAACCGTGATTTTTGTGTACCGTTACACCCCGAGTTGTGTCATTACAAACATTTTATATCCTGCTATACTGTAGCTACACTTACTTATTATTTTTTTTTTTTATTTATTTATACATATATATATATAAGTGAACTTGTGATCTCCACCACTTGATGAGCTTCATATTTTCATTGTTAACCTAAATTTAATTTTGAACAAAGATGCTATTCTTTACTACTTACTTTCTTTTTTTACATTTACGAATACTTTATTGGTGAAAACTTTCAAGTCATCCTTCTTGTGCTGCCATCATCAGTCAGCATTTCTGTTTTCCATTTCAAGAAGAGGAACACCACTTCAGGGATACACAACGCACTTAAAAGAACCCAGCATGTGTGTATTGTCTGTCTGTTTACCTGTGTGGGTTTTTATTGTTAGTAACACGCAAATCCTGTTTTACTTCCTCTTTTTTCATGAATTAAAATTTCAAGACCAAAAATCACTAGGATTTAGATGATCATTAGGTTGTGAATGTAACCCAGGCTTGATGAAGGGTTAACACATTGCATGCACCTGTGGGATCAGACGCACTTTGCGGACCCAGTTTCTGATCTTGTGCCTCTCGGATCAGTAAGTGCTTTGTATGTTAAGGGAGGCCTTGCCCTCCCCCATGGACATATTTAGGTCAAGCACAGAGTATTCCCCTTATTTCTGCTCTGTATTTCACCAAAACCTCGTAAGAGCCATGAACTAGGCCAGCTATTGTTGTTCCCCTCACCTCCTTTTAGGAACTGCAGTTATATTTATATGCGTTTCCTTTCACTCTTACAGAAGCTGTAACATATCATGCTGTGGATCGTAAAAATAATTATCCTTCTGGATTTCATTACCTGTAACCCTCAAGAGGTCCTGGAAATGAGCTCTAGAATACAAAGTACAAGGGTTTTGATACAGTGGATAGCTTGTGATAGGTTGGAGATTTCAGCATACAGTGGGCACTACGGCAGTAAGTTGTTAGTGCACATTAACAGTGTACTGACGAACCGTGCGACGCACAGACGCTCCGAACCGAGACTAGCAAACCGAGCGGTTCGGATGTTTTTTCATGAACCGTACCACCCCTATGGCTGACTATACAGACTCTGAGAAATGTCAGTCAAGTAGGGCTGGACCCGAATATTCGTTCGGTGGGTTGGTATTCGATTTTTTTTTTTGGGTTTTTTTCTCGCATCCCCCTCCAAATGGTTCTCATTCGCGCTTGAATATGTTCAAATATAATACTCTCTTTTACATTTTTAAAAATGTAATCACAAAATATCAGACAGTAATCAGACGTTAGCGTCATGGACTCATGGCAGTGCGCTACCTCCCTGGCCCGTTATGAACGCTAATCAGCACATCTGCGTTCATCAACCACCAGAACCGGACCGTGTGTGTGCGCGCGTGTGTGTGGGTGTGCGCAGAGAGAGAGAGAGAGAGAGAGAGAGAGAGAGACACGGTGTTGTCTTGTGCCGGATCGTTAACGAAATTAACATTTCAACAGAGGTGCTCATTTTCATACAGGTTTAGTGGCTTGACGGTTAACGGGGAAGTATGGGATTTGATTCGCTAGTTATTTTGGCGACTTAATTAACCCGACCCAGGGTGAGTCTGATGAAAACTGATGTATCTGCCTGGTTCAACTCTGAGATTTTCTCGCATTGCACCGCTATGTGAAGGAATAATCTCCAAGATTGGGCTACGTTATGTTCTGTCAGCTCACAGAAATGAATTCTGCATGTGGTGTCTGCTGATGTGCAGGTTACCTTCCCCCCAAACACGGACACACATATATACAGATACGTCTCGCTTTATAAGCCTGCCTGTCTGCACTTGTTGTGTGGTTGTGCTTTGCATGTGTGGGATTCTGATACGTCCTTAAATTCGGGAATTGTCGTTTGTTTATTCAAAGTCAAAGACAGTCCAAAGTAGTGCAACTTTGCCCATTTTTGTGGGTCTGAGGCGTATGCCACATTGTAGTTGCCAAAGCTCCGCTGCTCTCTGTCTCTGGTCCTCAGGGTGAGAGGGGGAGTGGCCAGCGGCTAGAGCGGCAAAAGCCAATGTGTGCTTCTTTTAGCGATATATATTTAACGATATCTTTTGCATTTATAATCCAAACGTCGTCAAACTTGGCACTGCACTTACTCGTGCCTGTAGCAAGACACATGTCAAGTTTGAAATCCAGATTATGCAGATATTCGCATAAAACCCAGACAGACAGAAAGACGTTCCTGCAATTTATAGAGAGATAATAATATGTCCTCTCTCCGAAGCTTTGAATATTCGATGCTCATTACTACCGAAGCTTCGAAGCTCAAAAAATGGTATTCGGACCTGCCCTACAGTCAAGGGGCAGGAATTTGAGACATTTGAGATCCATTCACAAGCCTTGTGTTACGTTGTTGATTTGATTAACATCACTATAAGGGTTTTCATCAAGTGAAGATGCTAATGGGACAAGTAGATTAAAAGATGTGCATGAGAAATTCAATGTAACAAGGTTTAAGAACATGCAAGAAATGATGAAGGATAAGTTTAGAACCATGCTATCATGACAAAGAATAATGTGATCGCCCAAAAGGAAAGGCTGGCAGCATGGGGACTGTAGAGGAATTCTTCCTGGTAAAGAAAACAGCCACCAGGTTTTCACCTCTGCCATGATCAAGCATTGGTATTATTTCATGTAATCTGAAAGTGATGTATTTTGGATAATCATCATTAAAAATGTATTCCATGGGTTCATATTGTTGCATATCACACTGTATTGAATGTTAGACTGTACCTCAGCCATGATAGAAAAAGGGAGGATTGATAGGTTGGAGATTTCAGCATACATGTTTCAAATGTATTTCATATCTTGTATGTAGTGTACTACACAAGAAGGTTAGTCTGGGGACAACCTTCACCCACAGGAATAGATTGGAATGTGTGAATCTATTAGAGGCATAGGCCATAAAAGGAGTAGTTTGAAAGTAATTGTTCCAATAGATTGGAATGTGTGAAGCCCCAAAAAACGTATAAAGGAGGAGTTATTTTGATGTTTGTTGAGACACTATGGGTACATGTTCTAAGGAGTGTGTACACAGGGTTATCTCCCTCTCTCGGAGAGAAACCTTGGCATATACATTTGGTGCATGTCAACTGTTCTCCCTTTCATTAAAGTTTGTTTGTTTGTTGTGTGAATAAAGCTGAATTAGTCTGAACTCTTTGTACTCAGCATTTGTTCAAGTCTTCATCTCATTTCCAGATATTGCCCCATATATCAGCTTGTGTATTCCAGGACATAGTCTTTGGTAAACATACAAAAAACAATTATAGAGACATGTCCATGTGTTTCTTCTTTATTTGCTATTTTTGTGTAAAACACTACAAATGTTTGTATGAAAAGAACTACAAATATAAAGGCAAGGCCTATATTACACACGAACACCATTATTAATGCGTGGATTGGCTCTTTATCCAAGTCCGCCTGTAAGCTTAACATCTTCCACCTTCCACCCACCTGAATGAATTATTTTCTCCGATTTAGACACCCGCATCGATGTTTAACTGGCCCTTGGCAGTCCCTGCAGGGTCCATTGCTTTTTAAATGATGTATTGTATTGATGTAGCCTATGAGTGTTTTCTATAACGATTTAGCCTGCTTTAATGATTAGAGATGCTGCTTGTAAATGTTTCCATGCGCGCCGCAATGCCACTGCAGGTGATATCGTCAGATATGTAAGCAGCAAAAGTAACTCTAGTAATAACTTACCAGAGAAAACAGAACAAGACCTTTAGATTCTGAAATAGCCTAATCCTAATGAAGTTAAGCAGCTGTTTCTCGAGCGTCTCTCAGACGCACTTTCAAATGAAGCTATCTGTCCGAAAGCAGCTCTGATATGTTCACATTTTAAAGAACATTGATATTTTTCTCGTTGATTGTGTATTATTTCACCCACCGGCTATTAATGTTAATTTGTATGATCTGACCTGCCTGATCCGTAACGTTAGATTAACCACAGATCCGTGGATATTATCGCTCTCTCGCTCTCCCCTTTTCTCTCTCTCCTCTCGTTCTGGCACGTCTTTGTTGACATGCCACGGGTGAAAAAACTTGCGCAAAGATACATCATTGTATCCTCGATTTAACCTACCTCTGTCTCTTCCCTCCCCTCCATGAAGTAGGCTACAGCTGAGCTGACGGTGCGTACTGCACAGCGAACTCAGAACAACGAAGTATGTGACAAGTAAAAGTTACAGACTATTTGTTTCTTAATAGGCATACATACGGTTAATCACAATCATACTAGGCTAAATATAGGCTACCATCTGGGAAAAAGACAGAGATTAGACACTGTGTCTCTACCTAATGATGATTTCGGTA
Organism: Sander lucioperca; assembly: GCF_008315115.2. Lineage (NCBI taxonomy): Eukaryota > Metazoa > Chordata > Actinopteri > Perciformes > Percidae > Sander > Sander lucioperca. Next base: position 33,221,488 of record NC_050176.1, read on the forward strand.
CACCAAACGTAGATTTTCGCTCTAGAGTTCAGCTGATAAACTCTGCCATGAGACCCTGAATATCAGATCATCCAAAATGTCTTTGTGGACGTGAAGCAGTGCGATATGTTAAAGTCTACTCTGAGTGATAGTGCTACGGAGCCAGGTTTTCAGGCGGCGAAGAACTCAGAAAGACCTTTCGGAGCCAGCAGCAGACACTGGTAAACAGAGGCACAAGTGGAACAGCTGTTCTACCTCGGTGAAGAGATCAGCTGTTCCACCTCGATGAAGAGATCAGCTGTTCCGCCCTGGTGAAAAGCCCTCTTGTTACTAAAATTATCCCCAATACGGACGTTTGGACAGTGGCTGTCAGCGTCTGAAGCGACGAAAAAGGCAACCTTCAGCGCGTTTGTATAACGTACTGGGGAGAGCAGCAGCTACACGGGGTTTAGAGAGTAGTATGTAAGGCCGAAATTCCGCGTAGGGAGGTTGGTTGGGGTGGTGGATGGGTCAAACACAGGACTTTCACCCAGGAGACCGGGGTTCGTGTCCCGCGTGTCACGTTTCCTAAAGTCACTTTCTTCTTTAACCGTCCCATTATTCCAGCGTCACGGCAGCGTAAGCCCACCCACGACCTTTTCCTACACCCAACTGTCCCGTTCTTCCCGCGTGTCACGGAAATGTAAGCCCACCCACAACCTTTTCCTTAACATAACTGCGTCAAAAGGGACGCCAATAGTCCCGACCAATAGTCAATAGTCCCCCCCCCCCCCCCCAAGGGCAAGTGCTTAGGGATGTGGACAAGGGATACAGTAGTTGGCTATGCATGGAGCCATAATGCCTTGTTAGTAGTAAGGTGTAATAGACGTTTGTAACAAGGATGTTGTAATCATCAACATAATGTATTGTGTACTGCATTACAGGTAAATCCTTTACAAGTTAGCTTTTAAGTTAAACTTAAAACTATAGCTCCACTTGTACACAAGTCCCATACAGTATATGCATTTTTGCTAAATTTAGTGTATGCCAATATCCTGCCTAAAAAGGCTTGCTTATCAGCACGCAACATACAAAAGAGACAGTGAATTTCCTAATAGCAATGTATTTTCCTTCTTCTGCTGCCTCTGATTAAAAATGACGATGATGAAACATAGCAGGTTAGAGATTCCACTGACTGAAATAAATGTGTATTGACTCACCACTAGTGGAAATGCAGTGAATGGACAGGAAGACTCATTTCAGTGTGGGACATGTGGGATTACATGAGCAACAGTCATCAAATTTCACAATCCACTTATTCATTATTGTTTTTCGAAGGACAGGTGGGCTATGAATCCAAGACAGCAGAAGAGTGCACTCAAAAAAAATGAGACTGGGGCAAAAGGTGCTTGTGTTGCCTGCAGGTCGGGCTTTCCTAATGGAGCATGAATCTGCTGAGGCATGAGTGAGTTACTAGTAGCTGGTGTGATCGGAGCACCATGGAGACCATTCAGGGTTGGTGTGGCCATGGGGAACCTCGATGGAGGATAATCACATTTAAAATTTTGCAGCATTTCATGTGTCATGGTAGTGATAGAAGAGCCAAGTGACAATAAATCATTTTTACCCAGCCAATGCTAATCTCAGAGGGACCTCAAGGATGAGAGTCTGTCACCTAGACTAACACCTGGATGAATTCAAAAAATAAGGCCAGAACGTACTAGAAATTTTATGAACTAATCGAAATGCAAATTGAAGGAAAAAAAACAATTGGTTTGTCTGTATCTTGTCCTCTTTCACACCTTCACCTTCTGAAGCCTCCTTTGTTATAACAGCTGTGCATCCAAGCATAAAATAATATAAAGCAACAGTCAGCACATTTGGGTTTACCACCATGCCGCAGCAGACAATGACAAATCTATAATTGGTAGTCCAGGGGCCTCATGTATAAACGTTGCGTACGCACGAAAAGCTTGCATACGCTGGTTTTCACGGACACTTTGTGATGTATAAAAAATTAACTTGACGTGAGAATGTGCGGGCCGTCATGCAAACTGTTGAGCAGTCGTGAGAATGTGAGGGCCGTCCACAAAGTCTTTTCTGGCTCTGTAACGTGGCGAATTCTAAGTGAAAAGTGCCGAAAATCACCAAACATTAAAAAATAAAGTTTCCACTTCACTTAATGGCACACGTCTGTGACGTTGTCTATGAAAAAACATAATCATATCCGCTGATACTCCATAAAAGTTTGAGCATTTATGTGGATAATGTTTCACATCGTTCACACTATTAACTGTTTACTTCGCAGGCTACTTAACCTCTGTTAAACATGAGGACGGGAAATGAATGAAAAATCCACTTTCAATTTCAGTCATCCTCTGTATTTCCCATAGATGAAATATCTTATTCACTGTGCAACAAAAAGATCGGCACGGAAAAGGGCAATAGTGTCTGTGAGTGTGTAGTTGCTGAGACTCAGACATCCATGGCGCACAGGAGGCGGGACGCACGGATCCTTCACCCCAGGAACAAACGCTGTGCCAGGTGGGCAAACTCATGTGATGCGTAATTGATCCCGTGAATGATTTGTAGGCTATTAAGTGAACAAAGTGTACTCGGTCCACCAAACACTGGGCCCTCTTGACTGTCTTAATTCTGCACATATTTCTGTTACTGTAGTCCTATTTACTATTTCATTATTTCATCCATGCGTGGCGCAGCGGATCCGTGCGCACTGTCACCTGCTGTGGAGACGCTGGCCTCACTAACCTCTCCTCCTCTGAGTCGGATCTCCTTCACTGAGCTTACTGACACTTAGAAAATAAATGGCATTACATTAGTGAGTTCAAACTGCTTATAGTGCGTAAGTTGGACTGACACTGAGATGCATGTTGTTCTGTAACTGGTGTGGCGCTGCCACTATTCTCTTGATTACCACTTTGACATTAGACTTTTTTTTTATTTCTGCCATGGTTCGGTGCATTCACTGCCCGGTCACAATTTGCCACTCTGGGCATTTTCTTCTATTGCTTATCCAAGATGACAAACCTCCAAACAGAACAACTTTGTTCTCGCCTCCACCTCCGCGATCAGCACCTCAAACTCACAGTCGGTGAAGTTTTTTATATATATATATATATATATATATATATATATATATATATATATATATATATATATATATTATATATATATATATATATTTCTGTGCGTAGGTACTTTTCAAGTTTTGGCCGTACGCCATCTTCTGGTATGAAAGCTGTGCAATCTTTTATACATGAGGCCCATGGAGACACCTACTGTAGCGGGAACTATCACAGAAGCGGTTTTGAGTACTTTGCCAGGTGTTTATATGACTGGGGCCAGATTTCTTTTCCCGCGTTAGCATCGCAACCGTGCAAGATTCAGTATGGAAACATTAAAAAGGTGTGTGGTTGATATCAAAATGAAAGCAGAGTTTGAAAATGGGTGTGGTCCGAGCAACAGCCTTGGCCCACCCACCTTCCTTCCGCCCCTGGTCCGATAACTGTGCAAGATACAGTCACAATACTTTACAGGTGTTTAGTAAGTTGACATCAAAATAAAGGCAAAGTTCGAAAATGGGTGTGGTTTTTTGTTTTTTTTTATTAAAAAATATGAATTGATTTTTGGAATTCTATGAATCGATTTTGAATTGGTAGAGCTTGAATCGCGATTCAAATGTGAATCAATTTTTTTGCACACCCCTATAGTCTACATCCACGACGTTCCACTTCCGGGATTGCTCCGGTGCGGCAGGAAATTCCGCCGGATGCATGTCTTTTCGCCGATGTCCTTTTCCTTCCGCTTTCTTTGTGTTTGAATTTTAACTCTAGTGGATTTATGAGGACTATGGTTAACTGCTCCTCAGATCTCTGCAGGGTAAATCCAGACAGCTAGCTAGACTATCTGTCCAATCTGAGTTTTCTCTCGCACGACTAAAACAACGAGCACGTTTTTCTTCCATCCCGGAATGCTTTGTGGACTAGGCAGACCCTCCTCTGCAGCGTGTAGAGGATGGTCTGGCAAAGCGAGACTAGGGGGTAGGAAGCAGAAAAGCCCCCCCGACACTTTTCGACCCTGGCACGATTTGGCTTTGTGGTGATGTGATCCCATCGCAAGATGGTTAATGGACCGCAATTATATAGCGCTTTACTAGTTTTGACTACTCAAAGCACTTCACACACACACACACACACACACACACACACTACAGGCACCATTCACCCCATTCACACACACATTTGCATTGGTGGCCGAGGCTGCCATATAAGGTGCCACCTGCTCATCAGATAAACATTCACAGACCGAGCAATTTGGGGTCGAGTGTCTTGCCCAAGGACACTTTGACACGTAGACTGCAGGGGCCAGGAATCAAACCACTGACCTCCTGCTCTACCTCCTGAGCCACAGCCGTCCAGGATGGTCTCCAGTTTCTTGAAACATTACTTATCCAGTAATCAATTATGAAATTACTGTTGTTTATTAAAACAATCCAGCATTTGTTTCAATACTGTCTTACATGCTTAACAGAAACACCTAACATTATCAATACAACATAAAATACACATTTCAATTCGCTGCAATAAGGTTGACTTTGGTTCGAGAGCTTTGAATTGCAGGCCAGGTAGGAGCATAGGTGGGAGCAACTGAAATTCACAGTTCAATGAGTGAAGGGCTCTCCCTAAACTGTGTGTGTGTGTGTGTGTGTGTGTGTGTGTGTTTGGGTGTAACAGTGCTTGCATTGTGTACTCGCTCGCAATTCTACACCAACAACTCTGTCAGAGATTAATGTTATGTTTTTTTTTTGTTTTTTTAGGAAGAGCTACCTTCCATCCTGCAACTGCCCCAAAATATATTTTTTATCATCCCTGATCCTTTTTTTTCCTGTCCATGGGACAACGGGGAAACTTGAGTTACAGCCCTGGAGTGGTAACAATTTCTGAGAACAGCCTGAACCTTTTATAGGAACAGAGATCTGAAAAGTGTAGGTTAGCTAAGTAGAGGCTCCCCAATAACCTGGAAATCTGGTTGAGAGCATTTCTGTTTTTGATGGACAAGTTTCCAATCCATGAAGCAGAAAAAACATCTCTGGGCTGCTCTGCTTGCCCCCTCTTTTCCAAGAGCTTTCCTCTAACTAGCTTAGAATCCCAAGAAGCTTCATGGACAGCTAAATAAAGTCAGAGAAATTTTACTGGTTACGTTGCAGATTCAGATTTTACTCACAAAATATCACAATTTAAATATGATGCATTATTATTCATTAAACTCAAACAGGTGTTAAATGTAAGTACATTGTGCTAATAATGCCTCTATTTTCACTTTAAGTAAACATTTCAATGCAGGACTACAGCGCAGTCATAGGCAGTTTTACCATATGGCATAGGTAGGCAATGGCCAAATTTGAATTTGAATTGAATTTGTGTTTTTTATTTTATTTTTTATAAAACACAACCGGTTACAAGTCTCAGCACGGCTCAACCAGGCGAGGATCGGCTGCGGCTCATCTACAGATTCGGCGTGTCGCCCATTATTTTGCGTAGCTGTCACACATCTAGGTAGTAGAAGGCGATGTGGCCCGGGCAGAGGAAGCAGGGAGCCCGGCTCAGCCTGCTGGGAAACCATCTCCTATACAGCGTGCAGAGAGGCCGGAGAAACGTGTGTAACCGTCGGCAACAAAACTACCTGTACAACGTGCCGTAGAGACTGAGAGCCTGGGCCTTCATCTACCATGTGTTTGTCGTTTATTTTCATCATGTGGAAGTAGTGTAGTCTGTTGTGAAGCTCTGGAGTATTTAAATAATTTTTTTTTTTTTTTTATAAAATTTACAATACCACTTTCCCAACATCCAAAGATCCATTCAGCTCTGAGATACTGTATATGACTGTATATTGCCATATAAATTAAGTATATTTCTTATTATTCCCCATTCTCTTGTTACCTTAAGGTATAAACTTGCAGAAAATGGTACTACATTGCACAACTGGTTGTGCCTATATGATGCAGCCCTAGTGGCATACATTGTGCTTTAAAAGGCACAATTTTAGTTTCAGCATGGAGGTCACATCTATCACTACATCATCCGCTGTGATGTCCATACTTGTTTCTATTATATGCCAAACTGATTCTATGTGGCAAAGAAAGCCTTCTATTGTAATTTTTCAATAGACATCAGTAAGGCTGGCTTTAATAATGCAATATGGTGTTAATAAATTGCATGTGTTGTGTAAGCCAAGAGCGTGTGTGTGTGTGTGTGTCTGTGTGTGTCAGTGTGTCTGTGTACTTGTTTCATAATGGATATCCAAGTTGAAACAATGTTAAGAAGTCCTTCAGTTGTGTGCTTGTGCACAAGTTAAACAGATTAAGGCAAGGAAGACACATCCACAGTAGCACCTGTTATGCTCTTGCTCTTGTAAACCTTCTTATCAATTTAACAAAGAATGTCACCAAGGAAAAAATTAGGAAACAGAAAAGAAAAAAGGCATACAAAAGGACAAGTAAAAGTGTGTTTCTACCTGAGGGGAAACAATGAGTTTGTTTTCAATCAGAAAAAGGACCACATTGTCCTGGACTTCCTGTCCTTATGCCTCTCCATTCCTCTTGGTCAAACACACACAGAAGGACTAGTCTGTTTCTGGAGGGCAAGAAATCATATTACTTTTGAAACCACCTCAGTGGCACCAAATGATAGTCCAGCTGGGTGCTTGATTGCTCGACAACTGGCACAGATACAGAGGCAGCTAGTCATTCTACTTTATGCTGTTGGAACTTTTCCTCTGTGGCTGCAGACTGTGTTCCTACATTACCTCATGCAGTTTCTATCATTCATGTGTGGTTTCAATATTCAAACTTCAAAGTACTAATACTCAAAATTTGCTGTCCACAAAGCAGGAACTGGGATATATCAAGTACTAGCATTCGCAATATATACAACATAAACCTGATTTTAAAGTTTAGAAAGAATGTATGTTACAACTCAGATTTAACATAAATATAGGGCTGCAACTAACGATTATTTTCATAGTCGATTAATCTGTCGATTATTTTCTCGATTAATCGATTAGTTGTTTGATCTATAAAAATGTCAAAATATGGTGAAAAATGTGGATCAGTGTTTCCCAAAGCCTAAGAGGACGTCCTCAGATGTCTTGTTTTGTCCAAAACGCAAAGATATTCAGTTTACTGTCACAAAGGAGAGAAGAAACTAGAAGATATTCACATTTAACAAGCTGGAATCAGAGAAATCTTATTTCTTTTTATAAAAAAATGACTCAAACGATTAATCGATTATCAAAATAGTTGGCGATTAATTTAATAGTTGACAACTAATCGATTCATCGATTCATCGTTGCACCTCTACATAAATATGTTACATTGTGTGTCAAAATAGTACTGTGATATAATTAAATGCAAGAGGTGACCAAACAAAAATAAAATGAATTAATCTTCACACATTTGTTTTAATTCAATTTCTGTAATGGATAACAATATATAAGATACCAAGAGTAGGATAATTAATTTTGAGTGAAGGCAAAGGTTATCTGTAACTACCTTATATAATAGATACAAACTCAAGTTGCTCTCCTCAAATTATAGAAAAGGTGAATCACAAAAGCACCACACAAGTTTGGACTGCACAAATCTATTCCTCCATGTCCTTAGCCATTTTGTTTCACATTACCAATGTCCCCTACTAGTGATATCTATTTTTCTCCTTCGACCTTTCTATCTCTGTCTCCCTACCTTACACCTTGTTTCCTCTTTTGTTCTACCCTTGCTTTCCGGTCAGAACAAGATTCTGCAGGTCTAGCTCAGCCAGACTCAGCCTGAAGGCCAGGAGACTGTGCAGCCTCTGCAGCTGCCCACTTCCTAATGACTCTTCCGCCCAAGGGAGACTCAAGGAGAAAAAAGATGAGAAGGGAAGAGGAAGTGGAGAGGATGCACCTGTACGTTTTTTTTTTTTACATTGGACAGAGGATTTGGAAAAGTATGCAGTTGTTTCTTCCAAAATCAGTACAAGTGGTCTGGGCAAATATTGAAAATTGAAATGGTACAGGCCCTTTGAGCGCCTCTACAGTACTGTATACAGTATATTAAATATGAAGATACTGTTACAGATACTGTTGTAACTTTTTCTGCCCTTTTCAAGTGCTCTTGAACTGGATTTCTACACACACACACACACACACACACACAAACACCCTAAATATGGGGCAGAGATGTCAAACCTACACCTTCTCATGAAATGAGGTAGCCTGACATTGCCAGACCAAATCGCAAATGCGAGTCTGGAACCTTCCTTTTTGATTTCCAAGGGGCGTTGGATTGACCTATAGATAGACAGACAGCAGAGATGTGATGGTGTAGCATCAATATGTCTGTGTTGCCATGTTTGCCATCAGAATTTGAGAATGGCACTTCCACATCAGCTGCAGCCATCTTGGTTGTTTTTTTTTTAAAATATGGTGGTCCTCTTTACTAAGTTAGGTTTATGGTCGTTGTAGCCCCGGCGTGAGCCAAAAATGTCGTTATCCAGCATTTTGTGTAAAGCGTGAAGCCTACGCAAGTTGTCAGTCATCATATCAAACCCGCCCCATATAAGATAAATGGTTATGCTCGCAGATTCGTCAGGTTTCCAGGCTAGAAATGAGGCAGTTGGGAAGCATCAGGCTGCATCCCATTTATTCCATCCCTTACCGTAACATTGAACGAGAATCAAGATTGCCCCTAAGGAAGCTATTCCTGCTCAATAGCATGTGTACTTCCATCTGAGTCTCCCCAACGTTTTGTCAATACTTCTTCAGTTCCCACACTTTGTGAGAAGCTCTCTCTACAGGCAATCCCCATGAGGATCAATTAAGCGCCAGAACACAGAATGGCAACTGTCACATGCAGTGAATCCTGACAGGTCTTTTAAAGAGGCTGTTGGTGGTCTTATGATGGAGCCCAGTAACAAGGTAGTTCCATTAATTTCCCCTTGGCTGGTTTTAATTATTTAGGAGCCTCGTACTGAATACTGTAAATACACACACACAGCAAATCCATAGCAGCTGGAAAATTATTTTCTTAATTAAACTGTTGTTTGCTGAGTAAACACATCCCAGTGCACCAAAGCCAAAGAGTTCCTCCTCAGCGTCGTTTGATATGCAAACTGCACCAATTTCCAATTTGCTATCACTTTAATTGTAAACATTAGTTGAGGAGTTTACATATGGTAACATAACTCCTGATCCTTCCAGCTTCCATGTGTCTTGTTAGGCTCATATTAAATCCATCTTTCTTTGGTTGTCTATAATGGAGCCTGAAATACATTTCAATGACTTTGCACCTTTGTCTCTCGCTTGGTCTACTTTTGTATCATTTTATCATGACTGAAGGGTTTTCTTTATTTGACCTCTTTTGTAGCACACTTTCTTATATGAAAGTCCTAGTTTTAATGTGTATCATCTTGTATGTTTTTATGTAAAGCACTTTTTTTCTGAGATTTTTATCTGAGATAAGCGCTCTATGAACAAATATCACTTACTTTTACTTAGTTTGTTCAACAAATGGTACACCAGGATACCCACCTAACACACAGGTTACCACACTATTAAAAGCAGGTTGTGCAGAAGCTCAGTAAGTTCCCTGATCAAAGATCTCTCTCTCTCTCGCTCTCTCACTCTCTCATGTATTGTATGTTAAAGGGACACACTCCAACTTCCAACCTCATTTCCAGGCACTAGTTGGAAAGCTGGTGCATTGCTGTTCTCAGGTTTATTGAACTGTACTTCTGCCATCCATTACATATTCTGACAACCGTAGACAGTAGGAGAACAACAATAGCAGTTTAGCTGAAATAAGTTTCATTTTCTTTTCACCACCTAAAGGAGACTAGTGTTGAAGTTAAAAAAGTTAAACCACTGGTGATTTCTGATAAAAATATACTTTTAGTTAAATGAACACTGCAGCTAGAAAAAACACTGAATCAATACCGATTGCATCACACCAGACTTAATCAGCATTTGACTGGCCCACACCAACCCAAGTTTCTAAAGAATGTTTAAGTCATGTCTGTTATTTAGCATAGAGGTAGAAGTAGAAGAACTAACACCTTTTCTTTTGAGAGACATCTGACCAATAACGAAGGTTTTCATTTGAGGTACCACCCTCAACTTGTAGGGACTAAATTTGTGTGACTGAGGTGATTTCAGGACTGCAAACTGTGACCCAACAGGGGAAGCATGTTCTGTATGTCCACTGCTGGCAGTGTTTTATTGTTGTATTGTTTTGTCATGTCATTTTCATCATGTTGTTCATTAAACCTTTTGTTAATTCTTTCAATTGGACCAAGCCTCATCAATCCAACGATCACGTCTTTAGAATTTCTTAACACTAGTGATAACTTCGGCTATTGGTGTTGTGAAACACTTTTTAATCAACCAAAATGACTTTCTAGAGTGTCACTGGAGAATTACATTGTGAAGTCAAAGTGAGCCTACCTGAGACACCACTGACAAAATGCAACAAAATGAGGCTGAAGCTGCAGTGTTTGCCAGCTAAGACAACAGAGGGCTGAGCCACTGAGAATTAACAGTGGTACAAGGCAAAAAGACTAAAATATATTGCTATGTTTTGTTGGATTCAAAGCACTACAGTACACACCTGTGCAGAGGAGCTCCAGGTATGAAATGGTCTTCAAAGATAAACTGAATTAAACAACCAGCACCTTCAGGAAAACAGGGGCAGTTACTAGGGCTTTTACTTTTGCCCAAAAATCATATTCGAAGTTCATTTGTTTATGAATATTAATATTCGAATATATTTGAATATTTATTAATAATATTTTGACCATTAAACGCCTTCAGTAAGGCTTATATTGGTATCAAACTTCGTATGTGTTCTGTCCACCAGAGGGCAGTGTATCAGTCAGTAGGCGTGCAATGATGTTAGAAGAAAAACACACTGCCACCACTGTTTTTTTTTTAAATTAAAAGTCAGACCCTGGATTAAACACAAACAATATGCTTTCAACAGGAAGGTCGGATATTTCACCGTAGCCTACGTAAGTGGTCTGATGTTCATACTTTTGCGCTGGTGTGTGCGTCGAGCCGCGTGTGTATGGGTGTATGTGTGTGTCTGTCTGGGGAGTGTGTATTGTGAGAGAGTGACGGTGATTACTGGTAGCTTCAGAGCGAGTAGCGACTCTATAGTCTTAGTGAGAGAAACAAAGTGTCTCCTCTGTTCTTTCTGACCACGGTGGGAAATCTGTAGCAGGAAAAGTTAACCCTCTCCTTGATTTTACGTTGTTTATGGAGAAAGAGAACCAGGAAATGAGTCGGGGGGAATGCGCTACCAAGCCGCGGCCGAGCGACGTGCGTCGCCGCGACGTGTAGTTACATTTTGAAATGCATGAAAAAGCCTCGGAATCTGAATTGAAAACAAGGTTTACAAGCAAACACATTTACAAAAAAATAATGCCCATAACAGGTTCGAAATTCGAATATTAAGGGCTGCCTAATATTCGTTCGAATATCAATATTTTTTTTAATATTCGAATTATATTCGAATATCGAAGTTCGGCGTCAAAGCCCTAGCAGTTACTGAGTACTTTTGTAACCCACACATACAGTATGTATGACCAACAGTGTAATGTTTGATGTGGTTAAAATGTCAACATTAGTAACTGGAATAGGGAATCAAAAGGATATTGGCACTAGTATAACTATTAAGCAGTGCCACAACTGTTTGGGGATTTTGTTTAGTTTTTTCTCATGCTAGCATAGACTGTTAATGCGTGCCTGAAACGGAAAACTCACATTTCTGCAAAAACATCATGTATCACCAGATGCAGGGCAACATCTTTCAAAAAGACTCAATGAAATATTTGCTACCTTCAAGTATATCAATCAGACTAGTACCCCTGTGGATTTAAAGGCTTGTTTTATTGTTTTAGCCATATCATTTTTCAAAAGTACCTGTCCACGATGTTCTGAAACCGCAAAACCCATTGTTGGTAGTTGACAGAGATAATGTATCAAGACTTTTTTTCACTCAAACGAAAGTGATGAGCTTGAGCTTCATTTATGGGTGCCTTGGGGACCCCTTCAAAGCAGAGATGGTCTCAGTCATCTTAATGGGGCTCAGGTCTTTGAAAAGTATGACTTATGAGACAAAAGATGAGGAACTAGAGAGAGGTCAGGGCAAATCATATATCAAATGTCATCTAATTAACCTTAGCTGTCCGATTGTAGTTGTGCAAGCGTTTTGATCATAGGTCCGCAGGATACAATTTCCCAAAAAAAGGTTGATCAAGCTTAACATAATTTTTTTTAGAATCTTCTATTTATCCCTGAATACTGTATCATTTGTGGATTTTACTGTGTGCAAAACTTACATGCATATAACATGATATAAAACACAAGCTGTTCATTTCTCCCTCTCACTGTGAGTGTCACACTGCAGCAATAGTACTGAGATAATACTTTGTTCACACACAGCAGCAGGATCAGGGTCTTCCACCACACACTGTGGGGGTGAGTTATTGTTCTCCTGGGAAATAAAGCCTAATTGATAATTACAAAGAGAGCAGACAGGACTAGGAATCGGCCCACACATTCTTTCACCACTACACAAAATGTGCACAGCATGCTAAATACAATAGCAATATTCATGCATATTGCAAAAGAAATGTCTGGTTGTGTATACGCCCAAATTACACTTCAATCCATGACAGATGGAAAACAATATTGGCAACATTTGCAAAACTATTATTGTGAGAGCACTTGAAGATATGAATGCTGCACGGTAATAAGGAGTTATTGTACTGTGTATTAAGAATAATGGGCTTTTCACACAGAGTGATAGAGTTTGAAGGTTCACTGATTTTCTATACTCATGAAGTGGCTAGCTAGTTCCTTGTGGCACTCTGCCGGCCACATCTTTTCATTGATTGTTTGCAAGTGACCAGCTGCTTCACTTAAATGTGGTTGGCAGACTGCAGTTGTGGCACTCAAAGACATTCAAGAAACAGAATATTATCAGGATTTATGCCAAACATTCAACTACTACACAAACTACTGAGGTACAATGTTTCTAAAACACGTTATACCTCCAAAGGCAGCTTTGACAAAAGGAGTGGTTTCTGAGAAATGACTAATTGATACTAATGATTAATTGAATATTGCCACATCATAGGACTGTAATTGAATATCCAACTATGATGTATTCTTCATCATCACCGGCTCAAATGTTGGACTAATGGACTACAGATTACAAGCAATTTTTTTGTAGCATTTTAGGCCTTTATTTGATGCGACAGCTTAGACATGTAAAGGGAGAGAAAGGGGGAATGACATGCAGCAAAGAGGCTGCAGCTTGAAACCGAAACTGCGGTCCCTGCGGCGAGGATTAAGCCTCTGTATATGGGGCGCACACTCTACCAGATGAGCTACCCAGGCACCCCGATTACAAGCAGATTTAAATTAGGGCTGTCAATTGATTAAAAAATGTAATGTAATTAATTACATACTCTGATTAATTAATCGAAAATAATCGCATACATAATTAACGGTGCCTGAACCGATACTTTTTAAGAAAGGAAAAAAAGAAAAGGAAAAAAAAAAAAGGTACTAAACAACAGTTGGTGACATTAAAGAACAGCTTGTTTATTGCTAAGGCCATATGGTCAAAATTAAATGATTTAATAATAATGTATAACAATAACTTATTTCACTAGTAAATTGCTGTTGAACGACAAAAACAACCACCAGATGGGAAAAGGACATTTACAATAACTTCAAATGCACCACGAGGCTGTAGTTTACCAGTTTCATTGAACGCACCGTCTGTGTTTTTCCGACGGCAGCTGCAGATTGTTACACCCCGGTGTTGAATCCTCTACAGTAAAACACAGTCAAACTGTAAACCGTTTAGCGTTACAAGTAAATGTTCCAATCAATGATCCAGGCAGCACATTCTCGTCTCCCTCCTTCATTTTACAGTCCAATGGTGGCTAGAACGGCTCCGGGTCAAACATCAATATGGAATGAATTAATCTGAGTTACTTTTTTTAACGCGTTATTTTTTCTCAGATTAATTAATCGAAATTAACGCGTTATTTTGACACCTCTAATTTAAATAGGTGGGTTTTGAGTGCAGTTTTCAAAGATAGGAGTGAGGGAGAATGTCTGAGGTGAGAAAGTTCCAGAAAGGAGGGGAAGCATTGGAGAAGGCCCTATCCCCCAAGGTCCGGTGCGACCGGTTAAGAGGGGTGAGAAGGTTGGCATCGGCGGATCTGAGATCGCAAAGTGCGTATTGTTGACACATTGGTAAACAATTTACTTCTTTTGAATCCAGCAGACACAGAACAACATCCCATTGACCTCTTTTTTTCCAATACCCAGTAGCTCTGAAAGAAGGAAATGCGAGTGGTTTTAGCTTATTAAACATTCTTCACTATAGCAACCAAATCTTTTGCTGGGGCAGGTCAAGTGTACATTTGGCTTATGTGTATGTTTATGTGTGGTCAGAGGTTTGTGAGAGCCGTTAGTATTTATTTTGCGTGGACCTACAATCCAAAATATCTGAAATTGGCTAAAACAGCAAGCTGCAAAGAGCTGTCTTGATTCACACTGGGTTCAGCGGAATTTCTGATCATTTGGAAAGATATATCAATTAATAGAGCTTTATATAGAAAAAATAGTTAATGTCAAGAAAGGTTCCTATCAGAATCAATGGGCCTCATTCATCAATATCTTCCTAAGTTTTCTCTTAAATATGTTCTTAAGAAAGTCCCTAAGTCTACGTCGGATTCATGACGTGTTCTTAAACAGCAGAATTGTTCGCACCTGTGTTCTTAGGATTGATGAATCCCACGTCTTCGTAATTGAAAGCGCGTGCCAGATGTTCCTAATTAGCATAAGAAAACGCCCCGCAAATTCCCATATAAGGATATGACATTTCCTGTGCACCTCCTGGGAAGCGGGAGACTGCGTTCAAGAGATAATTGTCGGAGTCGCAGATGACTTGTACATTGCAGTGGTGGAGGAAGTACTGAATCTCAGTACTTAAGTAAAAGTACAAATAACCAGAGACATATTTACTTTAGTAAAAGTAGAAGATGTCCACTACCACAAACAAGGCCAGCTGGCTTTTAAAAGAAGTTCCTATTCTAACCAGCATAAAACGGAAATATGTTGTTAGAATCGGAATGCGGTTGGTTTTATTTCTGGATGTATTTTAAGACGGTTTTATTTTCTTTAACCATACAAGTAAGCAAATAAAGTGTATGTGAAGAGATCCAGCCAAATAAATAACATATGAACGCATCTTACGCAGCCTGGTGGAGGAGTAAACGACGCTGTGAAGAGAAATAGATGGCAACTATGATTTAAAAACGGGAATAATAATAAAAAAAAAAACATTTTCATTTTTACCGGAGGCTGTAATACCGAGGGTCAGCGGCGCTGCGCCCGAGCTCTGGAGCACCAGAGACGGCTTGGAAGCCGATGAAGGATCGGCGCTGCCCCATATATATCTATGGCAACCAAACTTCACTGGTGAGACAAACGTGTGATGGTCAGGAAGGCGTTTTGGCAGGGGGAAAAACTGATCAGAAAATGTAACAGAACGTTGTAGAAATGTAGTGGAGTAGAAAGTAGATAATTGCTGCAAAATGTAACGAAGTAAAAACCACTCCATTTTGGCCCTTAAAATAGTGCGATCAATCACCAAGTAACGTAGGATTTAATCAGTTTAATTGCAGTGTTAGTGTTTCTTTGCATACTATGATTTTTTTTTCAACAAATGATCAGAAATACATTACAGTACAATACTATCATTGTAAACAACTGTAGAATTCAATAAAATGCAGTAACCAATTATTTGGAGCAAACTGTCCTCACTCAAGTGTGCGTAAGAGTGCTCTTAAGTGTTCGTAGATTTTGTTCTTAGCTAAGAACAAATCCAAGATAAGAAAACATTAGTGAATGTCAGAATCTTCGTAAAAAGTGCGCAAGTGGGGTTTAAGAACACATTTCTTCGTAACGGTTGGTGAATAAGGCCCATTGTGCATGAACATTCTCATTTACCAGCAACAAAAACACCTCTCTCTTTTCAGTTGGAGCAGTCCTATTTGATAATATCTAAACCTGTAAAACATTACAATATTACAGGTGGGCTAACTGTTCCACATTCTCCTGGCTACTTTGTACTCAAACAGTGCACTGGGACTGCAGTATGCACAATTCACCGACAGATGGTCAATACTGTAAGAAGCAGTGAAAGACTGGTCCCACTGAGGCTTTCCCTAAGGGCCTTTGCAGGGAGTCTGCAGCCATCAGATTAATTGTACCATTTGTTTTTCTTAGAAATATTTGTGGGGTGTTATTTTATTTGGTGCACTTGCATTATATTATAGGATGCCTTGTGGCTTTTATAAACAGATTAGGTCATATAAGTAAGTGACAGAGTTAAAGGAGTTAGAGGAGGGGAGTGTGATCATAGTATGAATATGTGGAGGCGAGTGATGGATCAATGGATGCAGTTGGATAACAGGGAAGTGAAAGAGAAATCATCTGGTAGGGGAATGACCACAGTTACCAGTTTATTACAGTAGGTACACCTAGCTAAAACTAATGCAGTCTAATACAACAGCACTGCAATGAATCCACCATAAAGTTTAGGTTGTAGCTTATGGAGGTTGTAGTTTGTGGTTTTGTATTTTGTATTGCCTTATACAAACAGGAGTTCCTATTATTTTGTTTACCCAATTCATATCAGTGAGGGTATGGCTAAATAACAGAAACAGCTCTATGTATAACGCAATACAGTACAACAGCTTTTATGAGTTCATTGTACAGTATGTTATGTGTTAATCCCATTGTCAAAATTAACTCTAGGTTGACTATAAATGCAGAAAGGTAACTTTCCTCTGAAATGTACCAAGAACCAAGTCTTAAATAAATGAGTACTTCAAAACTGTGCTTAAAGTGAACTTTCTGTATTTCTCAAACTGGACCCACTTCCCCATGCATTTGTGTGTCAGTGACTAATGTGAACAAAAATTGGTCCAGCATTGAGGGAGAATGCTGTAACCGGCAGCTGTGAACCAGGCTGCAATTTAACCCTACGGGGCAAATACGCATCCTCAATTTCAGTCAACTAAAAGTGCTGTTTTTTGCCTCAGATTGTTATCGTAAGTGTCTGACAACATTATTTAAAGATGCCGATAGAATTGGGTCGATTTTCGTTTCACCAGTCTGGTCCAGTGTACCAGGCTAAACCGGTTCGGTTGTATGCTAACCGGTTGAACTGACATTTGTCACTATGGCACCTTCTAGCAAATTAAAAAGTAGCCGACGTTAGTAAACCTGTGCCGATGGCATCACAGTGGTAAATCCAACTTGTATTGCAAGCAGTGTTGGGCAGTAAAGTTACTAGTTTAAATTCTCAATAGCATTGTTTTCTAAATCAAATAGCTTTCCAGTAGCTTAGCTCTCTTATTGATTCAATTCCAATTTTATTTATAGTATCAAATCATAACAAGAGTTATCGCGAGACACTTTACAGATAGAGTAGGTCTAGACCACACTCTGTAGTTTACAAAGCCCCAACTATTACAGTGGTTGCCTCAAGAGCAAGCATTAACAGTAGCTATTGTGACAGTGGCAAGGAAAAACTCCCTTTTTTGTTAGGAAGAAACCTCGGACAGACCCAGACTCTTGGTAGGCGGTGTCTAACAGCACCGGTTGGGGGTGTGATGAATGGTGGCAATAATAGTCCTAATAAAGATAGTGGAACAGTGATCAATTAACGTTAGTGCAAACATTTGGGATTTTAAGCTGACGAAAGAGCTGAACTGAAAAAGACAAGGCAAAGACCTAAACCAAAGAGGTTATTATAACTTCAATGCAGGAAAAAAAAAAGTCATAGCTTAGAGGTGCATTACCGCCACCATGTGGACTGGAGTCGCTACGCTCTCATAATGGGCTCTCACTCTCATCAGTCTCACTCGGGAGTGGCTGAGTAAAGTGCGACACCTATACTACTATGCTCGCCATTCGGTCAGCTACAACCACAAATAAAATCTAAGAAATTATGTGAGAAAAACTGCACCCATTTTATTAGAATGACATGAATAAATGTTACAAAATGCTTCGTGAATAATACTTTATTGATTAACTTGTCCGTGAACAGATACATTTTAATTGGCCAAGGTGGTATCAATGAAGATAACAACTGCCATGATCCCACGCAACTTCACAATGTCATCAAAAGTCTAGTGTTTACATCCACGGTTTCAATTGAGAGACCCCTAGCGGCAGAAAATTACATATTGTACGTTTAACATAGCTCATCTTGGTCCTTCCTTTTAAGTCTAGTTGGTCAGTATAGTTTTGATTGAACCCTCAGGAACTCTCAAACTTTCTCCTTTGAAGGCGACAGCTCTGTGTTTCAGCCCTCCTTTGCTCTCTGACTGACTGTGAAAGAAAATGGCTGCATCTCTAAGGGCTTTTGCAGCCCTTGAAGAGTCATTTCCACTGAGTTAGACATGTCAGTGCTGCAGACCACCTAGTGAGTTGAAAAGGAGGGTAAAAGCCCATTGGGTGCCATGCATCAAGGTGAGGACAGGGATAGGGATGTAGTGAGGCAACTGCAACCAACTATCCCATATTCCCCTGGAAACAGGTCTCTACGTATAGTATGTGCCTGAGGCTGTTATGGGGAACAGAGACTCAACATCAGGACTACAAAAGGCCCATGAAGGCTCCGCTGTGGCCAGGAGGAGAGTGTGGAGGAGGGATGGAACAGTCTCAAGGGATAAGATTAATTAATTCTTGCTGGGAAAGTCAAATATAGGAGCTGCTATGGAAAAGCAACATGTTTCAAATGCTGTCATGGCTGTCATGACAGGTGGGCAAGTCTGTGTAGGATTCTATAGTTTGTGTCCCAGACATTACAGAGAAAGAGAGAGTGAACTGCATAGAGTGACATGAAGAAAAAGAGAGAGCCATAGTAATGCATGGTGGAACTCCATTAGAAATCCATTAATGTAATACTAGACCTACATGGGTTTCTGATTGAACTGAGAATACCTATAATGCCTCCATGTCCCAAAACCCATTTTCAAGGGTGCATTTCTAGAAGTAGTTTTGACAGATGTGCCTCTAGTCTGAAATGACTACACAATGATGTCCAAAATGATGGACCTGATCCAAAACAGACCTGTTTATACTAAACCTTTCAAACTACAGACTACTTAAACCTGATGTGGATTGATTAATTTGTTTCTTAAAACAGAGACTCAACCAGACACGGACCTTCAGATTAACATGCGGTCCCGTCTCGGATGAAAACACTCTGCTCTTGGACACAGGCAGACATTAGTCATTAATTGGCCCCTTCCTATGTAAGTAACAAAAAATTCAAATTCAAATTCAAATTGATTGAAACAACGTTATTGTAAAGGGACATACATTCAGCAATATTTTTAGTGATGAGCATGGTGTGCCCAAACGGCTCTGGGTCTCCTATCATGCTGATTTGAGCCAAATCTAAATGTCTAGTTTGTTGTTATGCTAAAATGTGATTTTTATTTTGAATTGTCTATTTGAGATGCAATATAGCCTCTACATACATTCAAATATACTATCTACTATATTTATGAAGATGTATTAATTAGCGCTGTCAAAATAACGCGTTCATTTCGATTAATTAATCTGAGAAAAAAATAAATGCATTAAAAAAAATAACGCAGATTAATCCATTCCATATTGACCTTTGAGCCGTTCTAGCCACCATTCAACTGTAAAATGAAGGAGGGAGACGAGAATGCGCTGCCTGGATCATTGATTGGAACATTTACTTATAAAAATAATTTATTTCCTCAGCATATTAGGTGATATTGTTGATTGTTATGGCCATTATTTGAACAGTGAAAATAATAAGTTTTTTTTTTTTTTTACTTTAATGTCACTAATGCTGATTATTCATTGATTCATTTGAATTGAAATATTTAAAATACTAGTATCCCTAGTACTAATCAATATTTTTTTTTTTTTTTTTTTTTTTTAAATGTGCCCTGGAAATTTCATAAGGGTGTGCCTTGGGACAAAAAAGTTTGAAAACCACTGCTATATGCTGTACGTCTGCTGCATTGCAACATTTCCTTTCACAGACTCAATGTACATACAATACAGGACAGCATCTGACATTATGGAGCATAAGGCACTGATGCCAAAATGTTCTGCATGACTTTTTCCCACCAAGCCTATTGTCAGCTCCAAACTGATGTTGTGTGGGTGGCAACTGCAGTGTACTCGCAGATGGCCTGTAGTTCCATTTCACACATCAAGGGCTAACATCAAGACAAGCATCCTTTGGTAGACTATCACAGACCACAGAAACTTAAGTATATGGCTCCGAGCACAAGCAGAAGGCTGTACGGGATTCTGTTGAAGTTTGAACTTTGGTTTTCTACATAAACACTTGTTTGTTTTTTTAGCAGCCTAACCTCTTGAAACCTTGTGTAAAACGTGCAAAAAAGCTTCAGAATGATCTTCTTATTCTGGTTATGAACTATTAGTTTTGTGGATTTGCATAGTCATTTTCAGGTTATAAAAGCAAAGCTTTCTCATGGCTTTGAAAACCAAAAAATTAAAAGTTTTCAATGTGCACTTTCATAACACAGAACCAAGGCTGCAGCTACAAAAACCTCTAAATGAGCACATTTTGGTGTTAGATGCCTATTAAACTATATGAAACTTGTGTGAAATGTGCTGTACAGTATGAGACAAGTGTACTCTGTGTGTGTCCCATGCGTGTCTGTAAAAGCTCCACAAATCATAAGTGACAGGTGAAGTGGCAGATACTCAATGGAATAATTTGATAGCACACTAACTTTACGCGTGGTTCCATCACAGCAAGGCATGCAACGGGGTTACGGGTTACTCTTCCATGTCAAGGCTATGAATTATAAGCCCTCATTGCTGCAGTGATTCTCTGAAGAGACTTGTATCTCGCTTATATCTAGCCTCGGGGCACAAGCATTACAGATATAGATTTAAAACTAAGAAGCAAAAAAGTGGCATAGACAGAAAATAAGTCAAGTTTCGGACACTCATATTATAAAACAAAGCGTAACAGTGATGTGAAGTATGAACAGATAAGTGTGGAGTGTGCTTCTGTGCATGTGAACACAGCACACACACACACAAAGATGCTTCCTACGAGTGTAAAAAGAATACAAAAGCGACTGACAGGTAGAAATAAGAACAGACTCACATTACAGGTATTTGGTAACACCACTGTACAGCAGGACAACAAGCACAAACCCCATGAAGGCCCACACTTATCTGCATGTCATGTCTCATTTCCAGTTCAACACAGCAAAATGGCAGAGCTGGGCAATATAGCTAAAAATAATAACTTGATACATAAGCCTTGATGAAAACAAGAATGTTCTAATCAAAAAAATTATTTAGAGTCTTTAATGAATGTCTTCGCACATACCATTACAAACATACTGTGATTTAAGATTGAGCATTTCAAATTTTAATCATTTAGCCAAAATATATTATAAATAAGGCTGTCAAAATTAACACAATTAGAAACATCAACAGCATTAAACACTTTAAAAATATCCCTTTTAAAGTACATTTATAACAGATTTAAAAAGAATTACGATTAAATCGCAAGCTAATTACAGACAATCATGCGATTAAATATTTTAAATCGATTGGCAGCCCTAATTTTAAACATATGGTTTCATGTAACAACCTGACTTACTGTTAACAGCCTTTTAGAAGTGGAAATGGAAGATGTGAAAAGGGTTACACTGCACTACCCTTTAGTCCTGCTGACTGTGTTGAAACATATGGTCCAAAGAGGACACATTATTATTTTAACAACAATAAAACAAAGTGTTTACCACAGTCAGAAAAAGGTTCAATTGTCTAGCTCCTAAGTGAGTTAAGGAAACTTTCCTGTCTTCATTACATTGCTTGACTTAGAAAATGGACACGCAACAAACATAATTCCCTTACAAGTAGTAGAGTACATTTGATGCGACTTAGTCTGTGAGCTCACGTATAAATCATTGCGATTAAAATCAAATCACAAGAGCCCAGAATAGTCTGTATTGTACTAACTTGATTTGGCCGAAGTTTTAAGGGTAGCCATTGCTAGACCCCTGCTGGCTGACTAAGTCTTGTTAGGAGAAGACAGTGACGTGTCCACTTTTTACAATGATCTGTCTGAGACACTGTACACTCACACAGTTTATACAACATTCTCTCGCTCTCTCACCTCCCCTTTTCTTGTCTTTGCAGCATGAGCTTTTTTCATTATCTCAATCTCCCCATTGCTGCATATCATCTCCTCTCTCCCCTTATATTCTGTCATTCTCCAGCTGCTCTATTAAATAATAAGATTTAAAATAAATAAAGCAACTGAAGGAAGCAAGCTATGAATGATATAAATAGCTGAAAAAATGTATTGCATTAATTTCAAACACCTCTTTGTAGACAGACTATGCATTTTGTCTACATGCATGGTGTTTTTACAGTATATACTTTATGCACAATCAGTAATTCCAATGCTTTACATATTTACTGTTATTTATAACAGTAACAACAAATGTAATGACTGTGTTTGGAAAATTGGACAGATGGATCTAAAACAGCATATCAGTCAGTCTGCCCATCTGTCCAACACTTTAGTCTAGGAAAAGATTTGTCAACAACTATTGACCAGATTGCCATGAATCTAATTTGAATAGTCATGGACTCCAGATGATAATGTTAAATTATTTTTTTGATACCCTGACCTTCCATCTAGTGGTCATCAGGTCAAATCTTCTCCTTTACCAAGTTTTAGTCCTTTTCAAGAAATCTCAAAAAGCAATACCTTGATTTCCACTAAATTTGTTGCACTACTTACAGTCCCTAGAAGTTCAATTGTTTTGTCTTTTTTGCCCCAGCTTTAGCACCAGCTGCATCAGGATAAACTACTCGTACACAAGCAATATCCAAATCTAACTGAAAGTTTGCCATGAAATTTAATGAGCACCTTCATACTTCAGAGGATGGACCATTTACTGTATGTTTTGGACAAACATTGCAGCCTTTTTAGGCTGCTAGCAGAGCTTAAAGTTTTAGTTTTGTAATTGTCATGACAAGCAATCTTGTAAATTTGGATACTGATGCCACCTGGAGAAACACACGCAAACATGCATGTAGATGCTTGTGAAAATGGCCAGCAACCACACAAAACATATTACTTATTACTTTGATGGCTGAATGAGTCAAGCACTGTGACTCCACAAGCACAGCCATATACTGTGGAATAGCACTTTGACAACAAATGATTGCTATGCTGAAGCACCAGCTGCCGTTAATTTCTAAAGTTTCAGAAATATGTTAGTTCATACAAGGTTAGACACTATGATATATATTTATCTAAATGCTCATTACTGGAAAAATGCTTTGGGTTTGAAAGCAAATTCCAACAGTGAAATGCATCTTTTTGTTCTATTCTTCCACCATGTTTGATACTGTGTGCGCTAAATGGGATAACGAGTTGACATTTTAATTTCAGCCTATCACTCCCATCTTGAATTCTGTGCAATACCACATCATCACAAAGAAGAACCATGCTGCAATTACAATGTCTTATTTTTTAATTCCATTCAAAGAGCGCTATTGTATTCACTATTCTATAAAACAAAGCCAGAGCCAATATTCTACCAATAATGAACCACACATTTTGATTACACACAAGTTGATTAAAACAGTATAATTGTATTTGCAAGATATAATTGCATTTGCAAGAATTTTTAGAAAAGCAGTCTTGGGCCATGACATGAATCAGTCAGAATTAAGGCCATGGTGTTACTAGGGCTGGGCGATATGGACCAAAAATCATCTTTCTGTATTTTCTAAGTTTCTTAAGTGGCCTAAATGTTCAGTTGTAAGTCAAAGCTACATGTGAGATGTCAAACACTTATTAAAACGGACTAATCAAATAAAATGCAAAGGCAGGGTTTTCTTCCCTGTTTGAAAATATACAGCTGCAAAACATGTAAATGTAAGATTATCTAAAATAAATAGCCTTTATGAAATAAAAACAGTCCTTTCTCTGAGTTGTTTTCTATAACAATAGTCTATATCCACGACGTTCCACTTCCGGGATTGCTGCGTTGTCGCCGGAAATTCTGCCGGATGTCTCTCTTTTTCGGCCGGATGTCTGTTACCTCCCGCTTTCTTTGTGTTGGAATCTCAAACTCCGGTCGATTCGCGAGGACTAAGGTTAACTGCTCCTCAGATCTCTGCAGGGTAAATCCAGACAGCTAGCTAGACAATTTGTCTAGTCTGAGTTTTCTGTTGCACGACTAAAACAACTTTTAAAACGTACACGTTCCACCTAAACAAGTTCCTTCCCAAGGCTATTTTGCAGCGGCACCGTGGCTCTGTCCGGCGGTTAGCGCCGCCCATGACGATTGAGATTGGTGTAAAGACGTGTCAATAAACCAGAGTATGTTTTCTCCCATCCCGGGATGCTATGTGGATCAGCCAGACCCTCCTGTATAGCGTTGTGAGGGAAGGTCTGGCAATGCGAGACTACTATAACAATAACTGACAATATCAGTATTTGCCTTTCCTGCTTTACAATGAAACCTACACTGTACATTTACAATCTGGCAATTGTTAATTCCACATCTGTTCCGATAGCCAACAGCGGTCTGATCTGAGCGTATCCACCGTCTCTCACTGGCTCTCTCTTGCACACAGTAGACTCCACTTTAATGGTGGACATACCACAACAGGACGCGTTGTTGTTAGACGATTGTTGGTATTTAGACTAGGGCTGCAGCTATCGATTATTTTAGTAATCGAGTATTCTACTGATTATTCCATCGATTAATCGAGTAATCGGATAAGAAATACTTTTGTTTTATTGAACAGCAATAATAAACAATAGTTTGGTTAAATTTTCAGAAAAAGCAACATTTCTGTTGCCTACATTGCTTACAATATCATCTCTCAAAAAACTAAACATATGAAGTGCATTTAAGTGCCACATTACATTGTAAAATGTTTAAAGAAAACATTTTCTGAAATTACATCAACCTCACACTAAGGCATACATTAAACATACATAAACATTACCTTAAGTTGTGCAACTTAACTTTCAGAACTACAAGTTTCATCCTGAGATTGATCTGTATATAGGCCTATGTGTAAATATATGTAAATATTAATTATACTCAATCTATTTTAATATATATATATATATATATATATATATATATATATATATATATATATATATATATATATATATATATATATATATATTTTAAAATAGATTGAGCTCTGTTGATCAGCTGTTTCAACGTGAGGAGAGAGAGAGAGAGAGAAAATGGTGCACAACAATCAGCCGTTTCTCCGACGGGATAGTCAACAGTTCGGCTCTTCAGATCAAATTGTGGTCACTGCTACATACTTTCTTGTCTGTTTTTGGTAGTTGTTGTGTTTGGTGTATTTTCATCGTCCATACAACTCCGTGATTTACTTTTGTCGGGTCCGCTTCGTGGAATGGATGAGAAATGTTTTCTGTTGAGATGCTGAAGCATCGACGTTGTGCTATTATTGTGGTAAGCTAGTTCGGTTTTTCAGTAGACACACTGTACAGAGTTCTCTTTTTAACTACGTTTGAACTGATTCCAAACTTTGGACACTTTGTCGTTTTCTCCAGTCTGTCTCTTCTCTTAGCCCATCACTATTTACGCTCTGGCATGTGCCGCCTTATCTTATATATATATATATATATTCTTATATACTGTCTATGTGTGCCGCCCGCAGACTTAGCAGCGTCTGCTGTGCGACAATAATAATGATCAGTGTGGAAACACTGTCCGTCAGCAATACAACGTTGGTAACATTGATTTAACGAAGCTTCGAGGCAAATCATTTTGCATCGAGGATTTTTTGTAATCGAATTATTCAAGTTATTCGAGGAATCGTTTCAGCCCTAATTTAGACCTTGACGAGAGATGCATTGTGGAAGATAACTAATATTATTTTGGAAGAAAAAAACTTTCCTTATATAGCTAACTGGAATTGACTTGAAGTAAATAGATTTCTTAAATATATTGTATTTACTTACGTACGTACTTAAGTTTTATTCAGTGAATCTAGGATTACCTCTTCAACTGTTACAAGCCTTGATGTATTTTGAATTCCTACCGACTGTTAAGACTTTTTGTTCATTTTTGTTGTTGCTATTTTTCCCAATTACAGCTCCCATTGACCACCTTACAATTACAAAATTGGAGATATACCTTTTGATATTTCACTCCTGAAGAGTCATAACTTTTCCCCCATGTCCTCAGGTTTTTTTTTGGGGTTCTTTGAGTTGATATAAAGTATGTTTCTTTGATCTGTTTGCAGTTAATTTACTGCACCTTTTATTGCTCTCTTGAGACAGCCATGCATGTATATTTCTTTCAGATTCTAAGTCAAACTAGTTGAGCTCTTTCATACCATTCCTCTCCCCTGGCTACCTAGTACACCTTTAGCACATCAGCTGATTTTGACAGTTTTTTCTTTTTGCTTGTGTTTTTCCTCATGTGTTTTTCAACATTTTCATCGTCTCTTCTCTTTCATCACATGTCCCTTAGTCACATTTGCATTTCCCTTCTGCATGTGTTTTGATATTTGCAGCAATTCTGGATTTGATGGCACTTTTCTTACTGTCTGTGCTTTTGCTCTTGTGTGTGCATTTCGATAATTGCATCGTTCATGGATTTGGAGCGCATTTGCCTGAATATTTGTTTGTCCTTGGGGGCCATTATAAGATGCTGACATGCTGCTGGCTGTCACCTCGATTAAAGGCATTAGTTCATCATGTTTGCGTACAGGCTGAGTTGGTTTAGTGGAGCGGAGTATTTCCCAATGAATAAATGCTTTAATTAAAATGCAGCTGATCACACTGTATACAGTATCTGCATCTGATAGCCCTTGGAAAACCAGGCTCATCAATCAATTGGGCTTCCAACTGTAGCATGATTGTTGCTGTATATGTTAGGCAGATTCAATGGGGCATCTTCTTAATATATAGATCCTGCTTCATTATCTTGCCTAATTTTCATCTAAGGGGGTATGCTGCCAACAGGCTTGATGAGTGCCTGTCTCAAATAAAAAAAAAGCCTTACAGCATTTAAGAGCACTGCTACACCCTTTTTCCATCACTTTTTCTGTACATTTACTGTGAGAGGATAATTCGTGGACATACTACAAAAGGGGTTAAAGTGATATTTGACAATTTAACATTTTTTTATCACGAGATTAACGTTCTTTTTGGCATAGCAAACTTTGTAGTTTTTTTCACATTGTTGCAACAACTAGTAACGTTAGAAAAACTACAACACCACACCGGATCTAGCTAGCCCGGAAACAAAACAACAGGCCCGCCGCACACACTTGTTTGGGCTTGCGAGCCGGCCAAAGAGTAGGAGGCTAACGTTACGTTTTGAGTGGATGGCGAGCGCGAGACGCCGAAATGATGCCAATAAGATTCTGAATGGAAAGTTTGCTTTTAAAAAGTTGCCAAACGGTTCCATTGACAAGACCAAAGTGATCTGTGTGTTTTGTCGTTGTGAACTGAGCTATCATCGCAGCGCGTCCAGTCTGAAATACCACTTGATGGCCAAGCACACAGCTGATGCAAATTCTCCGCCCCCTTGTCAAAGCCAGGCGACAAAAGCACAAAGCAAGCTGATCCACTTTTCCATGTTGATAAGAGCATTCAAAGGAGAAAAAATAATGGGACAAAAAGAAATCTAGGTACATTTAGAAAAGATAAAAATGTGCGATTAATTGCGAGTTAACTAAGACATTAATGCGATTAAATATTTTAATCGTTTGACAGCACTAGTACAAACATTCATGATCCCCAGAGAATAAAGCCTATTGACTTTGGTGATCCCCTGACGTTCACTCTAGCGCCACCAGGAGCTTGACTTTTGTTTTTTTTAGTAAAATATCTTGACAACTATGGGATGGATTGGCATGAAATTTGAAACAGATATTCATGGTGCTCATGAATGAATCCTAATGACTGTCTTGTTTGATGGTGAAAGGGCAATTATCTCTTCACATTTTAAAGAGTATGCAATATAACGCTCTGTTTGATGTCTTAACACAAAGACCTCATCAAAAGTCAAAAACGTTTTCTTTTCAAGAATTGTGAAATATTGTCATTATGGTTACCATTTACTGCTTAAAGATAATGATAAACTGTCTCCTATGAGGCTAATTGACTGCAGGGCAAAATGAAAGCAGCCCCTCCCTCTAAGCACTGTTAACGAAGATGTGTTAATCACCCCAGTTTAAAAAGGGAGTTGATGCAGAGTACGTTCCCCTAATGCATCTCATTTAGCAGAATGGCATTTTTATGGGAGCCTGACAATATTGTGGTGAAAGGAGACCTGCTGCATTAGAATCAACAATTGCTGTGAGTGGATCAGTGGTGTGTGATCTCAGAAGACTGCAGCCAGTGAGTTCACAGTCTTGATCGTTTTTACCTCCGTTTCAACCAAAACCAAACTCAGAATTCTTAAAACGCACACAAAAAAAGATTTAAAAAAAATTCTGGGCTTCTCACCACCTACAAAACAAGGTATCTTTCTCATAAAGAACAGCCTCCCCAAATAGTTGCATCAGTCTCTGTCATACGAGTCCTGCAAATAGCTCCCATTTCAATCAAAAAGGTCAAATCTGTGTGATTTTCTCAAATGATGAAAACAAGTCCAAGGGTGTGGCACAGATATCAGATGATTGATTTACTTACTAAAAAGGTGATAATGAAAAATAAAAAAGCCCTATAACTTTACAGGAAATTAGATTTGATTAGAATTTAATGTTGGCTATTGTTTTTTTAATTTATGTAAATTAAAATTAGGTGTTAGATACAGAGACATTTATTCCAATTCCTGCTCTGTAACAATTCAATTGTGACAGAGAAATTCAGTGCCAGTTATTACTATCACAGAAAACTAAATAATGAATCCAGAGATATTAAATAGCCCAACAGGAACTTACTATAATTTACTATACTAATGTACAGTAGCTATGTATTATTTATAGTTTATTAGTAGTAGCATGGTTATAGTATTTGAACCAAAATGACGAAGTACTTGCACTTATTAATTATTAATGCTACCGAGAGCTTGGTGGCATCGAGGTCTTGAGGATTTTTAAACTGTTTACAATTCTGACAGAAATTAACAGACGTCCCTCACTGCTTTCAAAGCTTCAATTGCCTTAAAGGCAACAAACTCAACATTATGTGACAATTCCTTATTTGTGAAGATCAACAGAGAAAAGTGCAGCACTAAAAGGGCAGCAAACAAGACTTATATTCAAGAGTGCAATAGTGTCATCGTAAAAATGTTCATATATCAGCAGTTAATCTAGTATGATACCCCTACTTCTCTTTAGTTCATTCATATACCATGTTTCTGATATTGATATATGATGATGATGATATATATGTAAATAGGACGTTTCATTCACACACAATAAGATCAGTCTATAGATTGGAGCAACTAACAACTTTCATGATTGGTAAATCTGTTGATAATTTTTTCGATAAATTTTGTATTGAACTGAAGGTCAGAAAGTAGTAAAAAATGCCTATTACAATTTGGTGAGAAGGGGATTTCTTCAAAATCAAAAAAAATATTCAAGTTACAATGATATAAAACAGAGAAAAGCAGCAACTTCATATATGAAGAACTGGAACCAGCTACATGTAATGTTTGCCATTTTCTTTTCTTAATACACGTTTTAAACAAATAATGAAATATCAAAATAGTTGTCACTTTTTGTTCTGCTGTTTTAGATATAATGAATTGATCATCTCAGTCCTACTATAGACCAGTAATTGAGCATAACGTTAGTTAAGGCAGGCCACAAGGTGAGCTCACATCCCAGCTACATCAGCTGATGGATCAGCTGATTCCCTTCTATGCATGAAAATGGCAAATCTCATACAGGGCGCCTTATACAGTATAAGCTGCTTTAGCCTGCCTATCCTTGCTGCTTCCTCTGCAAGCCCCTTGCAACCGCCTCTACCCCAACTGCTTCTTTTCATCCCGTGTTTGTTGTCGTTGATGCCTGCTCTCTTCTGTACCCTATCAGAGGTCTTTGCTGCTGCCCTCTGCTGGAGGTGTGCTCTCCCTGCCTTACAGCCAAAATACATTAAGTACGGTTGCGCTACATGTCTGCAGCATGCCAGCAGCAGAGGGCATCCATTATAACTGAAGGTGCTACAATGACCACAGAAGCCGTGCACATCCTCCACCATCTCTATTTTAATGTGGCTGGGCTGGTCTAATTTTTTTTTTTCCTCTGCTTACAGCTATGTGGCCAAGGTCCAAAATTAACACTCGCCAGGTGCCAAATGTAAGAGAGCTATCCGCCACACGGCGGGTAAATGTTTGTACCAAAATAATTCAGTTTTTCAGTCTTCATTTTGGAGAAGCTGCTTCCTTCTGTTCCTCTGCTGTCGGAGCTTCGTGGGGGGCGGGCCTACACAAACATACACTGACGCGCACACACACACACACACACACACACCCACCGGAACACCAGCCACAATGTCACTTATGTTTACAGATAGCTAGCGTTTACCTCAGGCTAATTAATTAGCCGGTATGTGGTGAGTTTTGGCAGGAGTGAGCCAGCCTTCCAAAAGACAACACAATGAAATTTGTATAAGTTGTGTCATTACATGCAGAGATGTAATGTGGCTAAGTACAATTACAATACAAAGTATAATTTTGAGGAAAAGTGCCAAACCGAAGGTTACATTGAATAACATGATTGTATTGAATTTATTTTTAATTAATTCGGTTTTTGATGTTTGTTTTTGCAGTTTCAATGAACAAAAAGGAATTGCTGTTGATCAACATACAGGAATGAAAAGCAGGCCAAATAGTTTAGGCACTATATAGCAGAGGTGATGAAACAACATCAGAGAGAATCTGAAAACCCCAAATTTCTCTTTATTACAGCAGATAGCATATTTAGGAAAAGTCAGGGCAGGAGGTAAACTGCAGTAACAACGATGGAGTAATTTACAATTTCAAATCACAATACCCAATGGCGTCAGCTCTGGCAGTTCAAAAAAATTATTAAAAAACCTCAGTGTACCAGAGGCAATGCCCCTCAGCAAAGTAACCTTGTTGTCCATGATTCCATGTATTCACGTGGAAGGGCAGGGAGGTCCCAGAACAGAGCCATACCAAATATCTTACTGCAAATCGAAATAAAAGATTTCTTTGACTAAAGTAGTCCCGACTTGAAATTTAAGCACCGAAGTAAGACGCATTTGGCCAGGTTGTAACTCAAAAATGTAAAATTCTGTAGCTTGACTAAAAAGATATGGTTACCATATACACCTAGCAAAGATTTGTCAGAATGCACAAAGACATTTTTGTGGTATTAAACTTTAAGGAGACACAGCATTTCTGATTCTGACAATGCATTTCCCTCTTTGCAAACAAAGGTTAGGAGAGGGGCTGAAATCCTCCGTTCAACCTCAAAACGTGTAGTGTATGCTAATCAAACCATCTTCATTTGAAGAGCATCCTGACTCTTGCAAAGCTTTAATCCATGACGTCTTGCTCTGAACATTATCTAATAATTGGCACATTCTCCTGGTGAGAATGGGCCTGCCATCTCTTTCCCCACCATGACAGTGTAATGGATTGCTATGCACATTCCATGTGGCTTTGAACTTATCTTCTCCCCCCCCCCCCCCCAACTAAATTCTTAGTTGCCTCCCACCTCTCTCTGTATGGAAATGTGGTACATCACATTATTTCACCCCACTGCTTATTGCTTCAGGGTATGTACAATAAAGTTAAAGATTAATTTCATGGGCTGCTATTTACATGATGTTTACCCTGAAATAACACGGTAAAAGAAGGATCATTATATTATATAATAATATAAAATAATATAAATTGTAGCATTTGCTCTCATGGGCCTGATGGCAAATTATTAAACATTTTCACAGTGACCTAGCACACATAGGATACTCCCATAACCTTAGCTCGCAGGCAGGGTGAGGAAAGACATGCGCTCCCTTGATTTCTTAATCTCACATACTGGGCTGCACTAGACGCCAGCAGACCAGCAGATGGGCAATTCTGCACACTGGGTTTTTCAGGTCAGTGGAGAAACAGTACACACAGCAGGTTATACAGAGAAGTGTTTGGGGGCAGTAAGAGGTAAACATCAGCCTTTTTCCCTGCTTAGTAAACTAACAGCTCCAAGCATCAACACTGCCTCAATAGCCTATGTTTGAGACCTGCTGATTGCAGGCACCACCACAGGCCTTTTTCAATAGACATTTTTTCTTCTTAATTATTTTTGCTTTCAGCCTCCTGAAGTTTTTATCACACATGGATGTCCACCCTAAAATATAATTTTATTGTGAAAAAAATATAAAAGCAAGTAACAATTTATCCTAAAAAATCTGCACATATGCAACTGTTTTGCATTAGCAATTTTTAATTGACATATTGACAAAATGCTAATAGTTAACGTCACAATTTCGGAGATCTCCGTTTCGTTCTCTTTGGCAGCACCGATGGCGATAAGTGCTAATTGCAGCCGTTTAAAAAAAAAAAAATCTCACTTTCACTTGTTTTTGAAGTTTCAACGTCTGTAGTCATCGCTCTTTTCTTTGTTCAGCCATAGAAACCTCGCAGAGACCGGAAAAAAACAGTACACCACTTCACACACAAGTGAGTTGAAGAGTGATTCTGTTGGTGAGCTCCATACACTCTCTGGTGGACCAACCACTGCTAGGCACTGCTTGTGATTTTTAAGTAAATTTTTTGTACTTAAGTACAGTTTACTACTTTAGTACTTTAGTTTACAGTTTAGTACTTTTACTTGAGTACAATATTCTAGTACTCTTTCCACCTCTGGTGCTTCTTAATGATCATTACCATCCACCAGTTCAAATGCTCTTCAAGGTATGTGAGTATGATGGTATGAACAACCCCCTCGCCTCATCTGCCCACTTGGTTTAACTCTCATCGTTAATCTAATTTAATTCCCAACCAGCCAGTTCCTGTACATCTTAATAAATCATTTGAGGATATAATTGATCTAAACGTTGTTTCACTGATCTCGGATTGGGCTGGCTAATCCCCCTGGCGTGTACCACTCGTGAAAAAGAGAAGTCCAAATCAACCTGAGGGAGTCAAGGAGCCCAAAAGACATCAGTTAGCCCGAGATAAGGCTTCTCCTCCCTGTGCCCACTTATAGCATTCCCACCTCCCTGGGCACATACTCTCGCCTTGCCTCTAAATCAAACAGTGAGGCCTTTTATTAATAGCCTGTCAGCAGAGTTAACATTTATTTCACGTGTATTCATCTGAACAGGCTTTACAAATGGCCTGGTGCTTGTGAACCTGCTCTTGAAAAATTAGCCTTGTTTTATACCCCTCTCCTCATGAATTTCAATGACTAAGAGAATGTACAGCTATGTGTCTACCTAAATGAGGTTTTCTGACTTAGGGTTAAAAAAAAAAGAAAAAAAGAAAAACTGCTATATTTAGACTGCTCAGAAATATCACAGCATGTGTAGTTTGGTAAATATTTGAGGAAATATCATGGGGTTGAGGCTGTTGTGATAGTAGTTAAGCTTACTAAACCCAAGGTAAAACTGCAGATTATCAAAGAACCTCAATCAGTAACTATAAGATCTATGAGGAAAAAAATGCTTTAAATAGCTGCATTGTATCTCAAGTGGTATGTACAGACGTTACACACTGCCAGTTGTTTATTGTTGACAGACCACCAGAGACATACAGTACTGTAAGGGTTTGAAAACGAAGGTGCAAGAGGAGGGAAGTCACACAGGAGCCCTAGTTCCACTATAGAAGATGCCATCAAGAGTTATCTAGTAGAGATCTCCCTAAACATAAGTGAAACTGACAGAACCTCTCTACAGAATTTATGGTGGCCCATTATTTCCTTCATTCATTTTGTGAATACCAAGTGTTCTCCCAGCATTAGCACTTCCAGAGAGAAACCTGGTGTGCTGACACAAATTGATTGCTGGAGCGAGGAGACAATCTATTTCTTTCTCTAAACTGATAGCAAAGAATGGCAGGATGAGAACAGTGGGATGTGTACACACACACACACAGAGAGAGAGAGAGAGAGAGAGAGAGAGAGAGAGAGAGAGAGAGAGAGAGAGAGAGAGAGAGAGAGAGAGAGAGAGAGAGAGAGAGAGAGAGAGAGAGAGAGAGAGAGAGAGGAGAGAGAGAGAGAGAGGAGAGGAGAGAGAGAGAGAGAGGAGAGAGAGAGAGAGAGAGAGAGAGAGAGAGAGAGAGAGAGAGAGAGAGAGAGAGAGAGAGAGAGAGAGAGAGAGAGAGAGAAAATGAGTGGGAGAAAGGACGATGTGCAAAGTTTTGCAACAACTTCCCATTTTCAAAAACAAACATGTCAATGAAAGTGTTTTGCATTGCTGATCCATTCAGTGATAGTGCTGTACCTAACAGAATTTCAATCATAAATACATTCCCACACATTTCAAAGTCAATGCAATGAGTTTAACTTTAGGGTAAGGTTTTTTTTTTTTTTACTTATTTCTTACTATTAATATTGTAACAGTTACAGGCACTTTTCATAAGTGTGACTATGAATCCATATTTAATACCAAATCAATGAATTAAGTTTCTATTGTTGTGTCATGAATACAACTATGCTCTTCCCGCAATGGCTGATCCAGAGTGCCACAAATACATTTTTAAAATAAAAATATTTTCAAAGCATTTCAGGCCTTCATGTTTAAAACAAAACATGCATAAAACACTAAAAATAAAATGTACAATTAGATGGAGAAATCAGAAATGACTGTCTTTGGCTTCTTTTCCATAGTCTGGTCCTACCAGACTCTCGTACATTTCATTTGTACAGAGAGTCTGGCCTCTCTCCATTGACAAGTGTTAACTTCCTTGAAGGTGGGTACTCTGTTGAAGTTTAAAACTATTGGATCTGCCCAGAGCCACTCTGGATCTGCCATAACCAATCACTAACATTTGGTCGTGACGTTGGCTTAGCATCGCTAGCGTTCGCCTTAGCCAACTCCTTAACCACTAACGGAGCGAGCTGGAAAATCTAACTTTTCCCGAACCCTGTGAGGATGAGGGCCGCAACATCATGGCCACCAACAAAACTCAGTTAAGATTGTTCTTGCTCAGGCTTTAACTTCTGGATATTCGGCAGCGTTGCCACAACGGACCGAATGGCTTCGCTCGCATCTTTCTCCACCGCCATTACAGAACTACAACTCAAACTACCGCATGACCTCAACGTCATCGTTCGCAGCCACGCCCTCTGTTCGCTGATTGGACCGGTAAAGATTTGACTGGAGAAAACCCGTGAATATACCGCAAACCCAGACGGAGTACTGAAGGAAAATGAAAATTGAGAGGAAGTACGTAAGAGGGAGGAGCCAGGCTATCTTTTCCAAGCTTGTGAGACAAAGTTAGCAAACTTAAACATCAAAATTGAAAACCATTCCAATATTTGATAGAGAACATTTCAGGGTTGTGTCGAGCCATTCCATGAAAAATTGTCACACTTAAATTGCTCTTAGTGTGTACAATACAAAAGCGGATATGGGAGTTACTACCCGCTTTCCCAAATCACACAACTTGCAAGTACAATCAGTTTCCTTCCCAAATAATACAGTATTTGAATCTGCCAACCTCAATAGCCAACTGTGCAACTTAAGATCTTTGGTTTCTATGTAAGCAAGATGTAACATGATTTAGGGCCATGTCATTTAGTTTTGACAATGCATTTCCAAAACCTTTTCTTTAGACTTGAAATAAAGCTTACTTTGAATGGAGTTTACATATTATTCCTGTAGATATACAACATAGCCTTCTCAAATCTTGAGTAAAATTCTTAAGCCTACAGAGAACCATGTGAGTTGGCCACTCCACATTGTTTCTTCTATCCTCTGCTAATTTGATCAGGTGCTTCCATAGTTGGATCATTTCTGTTGTACTTACCCTGGTACTCAGCCCATGTCTCACTTAATTGCCAGTGTAGAGAAATTGATGAACCCCAGAAAACATCATAGTTTTATTCTGTAGTCTAAAATTTTAGATTTAAAGCCCCATATCCCTGTAGCATAATTCAAAATAAGGGAGACACACACATCATAAAGTTGGATATATGTATTATAACCAAGGTCATTATGATGTGTTAATGTATGTATATCTGTCTCTTCAGTGGGGATGGACAATGAATGTTTATGCAGGGATCAAAGCACTGCCAGTTCAAAACAGCATCCAGCAACATACCTTTGACATCATCGTCAAATACGATTATTCAATCAATGTCACAAGAGATTTAAAATATCTTTACAGCATCACTTCCTTGGTTTCAGAGCCAACTGTCTTTTGGAGAGCACTAATCTCCATTCTCCATTCTTTATGTATATGACAGCACAGGTAAAGCTGCAGAGCCAATACATTTGTCCTTCAGTACATGACACTGTACTCTTACTAATGAGCCATTTAACAGCACTGTGAAGGGAACAGCAGTTAAATAAAAAAGGTCCCTCCGAGATTGGGTAAGAACGTGTCAAAACTGGAAGAGACAGTAATATTTCATATTGACAGAAGGAAGAATGAATAATGAGTGGTTTTGCGGCTGTTTCAACGTAAGGCTAATCTCAACATTCCCTTGTCATCTCTCCCTGGAGGGGTAGCGCTACTTGCACATAATGCTGCAAACTCAAATCATAGTTACATCCACCAGGACTGCTAATATGCTTCACATTATCCTAACTTACTGTTATATGGCAAGATAGATGATTAATTTATTGTCTGATTGGCTAAAAAAAAAACAACAGTTGTCTGACACAACACACCACACTGCATCTAAAGAATTATTTGTGACTATAATGAAGATTAATTGACACTCAATATTTAAATACACCCTAAGCCATATTTCTGCCTCCTACCTAAGCTATTTTTAACCATTCCTCCAAGAAACACCTGGAGGTTTGAACCAGAGAACCCGTTTTTGTGGTTGAGTATTCATGAGCAGAAGTAGGAAGTGCTCTCCAATGGGACTTAACTCTGTGATCAACAGTCTGTCAGGCATTGTCAATGTGAGCTGAGAGCTCAGGGGACATAGTTAGGTTTCCATTACAACACAAGACTTGCATTCAAAACTAACGATCTCAGAAGAGCCAAAGCATATGGAGAACGAACAGAAAATGCTACCATTGGAATGCCACAGATAGCGGTCCCAGATGTTGAAAGTCAGTTGTCATTTCAGCTGACAAATTCATGCAGAAACTTCAGTCTTCAAGTAGGGGTAGGGGGTGGGGGGGATCTAATTCCATCATAAATATTTCCCTCTGACTCCCAAACTCATCAGTGACACAGAGTGCCCTATTACTGCTAAAACTGAATGCATGAAAAGTT
Organism: Sander lucioperca; assembly: GCF_008315115.2. NCBI lineage: Eukaryota > Metazoa > Chordata > Actinopteri > Perciformes > Percidae > Sander > Sander lucioperca. The sequence goes on from NC_050176.1 coordinate 33,258,984, forward strand.
AGGAAAAGGAAAACATTTAGAACTACCATATGATTTACCAATAACTGTTAATGACCTCATCTCTAAAATAACTTGTTTTGATAGCTCAGTTTTCCAATCAATTCAATTACAGTACAACAAAATCAGAGCAGAATACAGAAAATATTGATCCTTTATAGCAGCATTTTCACAAAAGACCAAAATACAAAATTGTATTATTCTTTCTTGAATGGGCTTTTGTCCGGCTAAATATTTTGAAATATCAGAAATGAAATGTTGTCAGAGACAAATAAAATAGAACAGAATTATTTTATTATCAGTGCAAAATGAAATTAAGTAGCATGGTGGATAATGGTGCATTAGCATATTTAAAAAAAAAAAAAAAAAAGTCTGGTGTGTTGAGTCTGGTGGCTCTGAAGAGAGCATAGATAAACAGCTTCAGTTCCCTTTTGAAAAGGGCTGTCTGACAGCAAGATAAAGAGGTGAACATTTTTTAAATATAGTGTACGCTTAAAGAGATACTTTTGTCATGACTTTGTGTCATGACAGTGTGTGGCGATGAACGGTCTCCCTTCTTGGCACAAGCTATCAGTTCGGACGCAAAGTGATACTTCTGGTACAAAGGAATCAGACTTTATAGCCAAGGTATGTGGTTATTATATGCCGGCTACGAACAAATCAGACTGCTTGATTTGAGCTACCTGTTTTATTATTGGGAATAAATACGTACGGAATATACAAAAGGTGCAGTTGGAATGTAAACATTTGTGCAGTGTTCTATACAAAGAAATAGAATGAGAGTTGTTGTGTACGTAGATCCATAACCTCCCCCTCCCTTGCTTTATCGGAGTAAAGCGGTCTCCTAAGCCCCTCCCCCCACAAGGGAGAATGAATGCGTGTGCATGAGCAGTGATTGACACGCAGTTAGACACCCCACCCCTGGCCCTGATTGGTGCATCTGAACAGGGAGCTGTGGATTTTTGCAAATCGCATTACAGGCTGGAGGTGGTGCCAGAGGAGGCAGATTACCTGCTTCATGTAGTTCTACTCGAACATAGGGTCAGTTTCAGCAAATATGACAGAAAGATAGTTTTATAAGTCTTATCTACTGCACCTTTAATTATTATTGGTGATTAAACTATGTTAGAAAAAACACGTTAGATAATGACTTCCAGAAAATTGCATACAGTAAAATGAAGACTGGTCCCACAGTGTTCAACTTGACCCGACTCTGACACTGCTGCTTCATTTAACTGCCTGGAAAAACTACTATGATGGCCTGTTCATCAGCCACAATCCATTTTTTTATTTGCATGGGCTACTTGTCCCATTTACTCACTACAGTCACATTTAAAGCAGATAAAATTAAGGACCACTGTCAGTCAACTGTGGGTAATGCATTAGGCATCATGGCTTGCCCTAACTACTAGTAATTTATGTAGTACTCCATTTTGAGAGCCAGACATTGGAAAATGCAGAAAGAAAGACAGCCTAAAAAGAAATTAAAGAAGAAGGAGGCCTGGCAGCAGTAAAACTGACAGCCTGGCATGCAAATGTGCACATCTATCTTACTGGGGAACACTGAGTGTGCTTTATCTCATCTCGAAGGAGCAGTTCATCTCAGCTAGACAGCCGTTTGGATGCACTAGACTTAAAAAGCAGGGGCTCTAAATTGGATAGCAATTGTGGAACTGTACAAATGCTCACCTCAGATGGCCTCCTCTGCACTTAGAACATGTACAGATGTTACAGTTTCCATTTCACGTGATTGCTGTGGTAATGTCATGGTAGTGCCGTGGCAGCAGTTAAGGGGGGGTGAAAGAATGTATCCAGTAGTAGCTGCAGTGTGCACCCACAACCACCGGGCAGCACATGTGAGCAGTCCAGATGCAGTCGGTAGACGGAGGAACAGAGAAACGGCATGAAATCAGCTGATTAACTTCCGCAATACACGGTAGATGTTTTTGTTGTTGCTGCCACCCATCTCAACCGGTTCAATGCACAGGCTTAGCAGCACGGGCAGAGAAGGCTACATGCAGAGGAACGGCACACGCATGTGTGTGCGCGTGTGTGCCTGCTCCTCTCTGTTGCTTTCTCTTCAGGCACGAATGAATGTGTGGAACAAGTAGGCCTATGTAATTTAGAAAAAAAACCAGAATGAATGAATGAAGAATGGGCAGGTTTTGATATTTCGTTAGAGCTGCTAGTTGTCAACTATTAAATTAATCGGCAACTATTTTGATAATCAATCGGTTGGAGTAATTTTTTTATGAAATAAATATAAAAAATTCCCCGATTCCAGCTGTTTAAATGTAAATATTTTTTGTTAACCAGAATTGTTACGGCAACAGTGACATGAACCGAACCGTGAATTTTGTGAACCGATCCACTCTTATTTTACACACTAACAGAAATAAAAATAAATCAAATCAACACAATTCACTAACTTCCCAATAACAAGAGCACATACAGGCTTTTCATGAAGCTTTTGTTTTCTTACAGTGCAAGAAAAACAAAAAAACTTATCTGTATATTAACTTATGCGCCCATTAAATTGCTGATTTTCTCATCAGTAGCAGTCAACTACTTAAATATGAAAACACCTCTCAAAAGTGCCCCCCAGTTTTAATTAGTTTGCATACATTTTTATGTATCTTCACAAATGATAACTGTTATGGACAGACAAAAGCAGCAATTGCACTCAACTACTTCACCAATAATTCTCAGCACTGAGTCTTACCTGTTCTAAAAGAAAGCCTTCACATGGAGCCTTAGTCACTTCTGTCAGCATCCCTGTCCATCCTCTGTTTTCTGTCTGTACACATAAGGAAGAAAAGAAGACAGACGTGAAGAGACAACAGCAACACAGCACAGGCAATAAAGGCTCTGGAAAAGCTCCTGTGCAGCCCCTCTGTTTTGTTTACTTGAGCTTCATCAAGAGATTCAGCAAGAGGCAGCCGTGAAGGCGACGTATTAAAACGATTTGAGCTGTGGGTAGCAGCGGCCAGATCTGGTCTAGCAGGCTGTAAAACACCTGGGAAAGTCCCAGAGGGCAGTGTGGGGTCCAGACAGCACTAACAAAGCAACAAAAGCAATGCTGCAGTATAAAATATATATATATATATATATATATATATATATATATATATATATATATATATATATATATATATATATATATATATATATATATATATATATATATATATATATATATGACTGCTATTGTTTAGACCATCACCTACAAGCTGAACCAAAAATGTGAAGAAATGCACCAGGATCAGGACAGCTTACCACAGCTAACCAATTTCCTGAGGGAAAAGCCTGGCTTTATATTTAATAAAGCAAAACTTTAGTTTTACTTTCTTGTAAACAAACGTGACATGAGCATCTCCACCGTGCACTTTTGCCAGATGGATCCCTTTGATGCATAGTGAGAATGTACTGTACCTATTTTACATTGATTTTTATAGTGTTTGAAACTGATTTTTAAATCAAATCTGCAGGTTATGAGATGCTAATGGGAGACTACACTGACCTACTGATGTTTGGCACGCAATGTAAAACAAGTTTTAGTTGAGTCAGGGTTTTCTCTGCCATTATACAGCATTCTGATTCCAGCTTCTTAAATGTAAATATTTTCACTCATCTGCGACAGTAAACTAAATATCTTTGAGTAGTGGACAAAACAAAATTTGAGGATGTCATCTTGGGCTTTAGATAACACTGATCAACATTTGTCACAATTTCCTGACATTTTATAGACCAAACAACTAATCGATTGAGAAAATCGACAGATTTGAAAAGAATCGTTAGTTACAGCCCTAATCTAGACATGTAGGTATGTAATGCACGGACCAAGACGAAGAATGGCACAGTTGATCTGATCAAAGTTCATTTGTGGCCGAAAATGATAGAAATGTACATTATGATAAATTTACCAGAACCACATGTAAATATCAAGGGAGACCCGAGCAGCAACTTGATTATGCATACCAGAAAACAAGAAACATTCTTACAAAAATAAACAAATATACTTATTAAAAACAGTAAAATCATAAATAAAAGGCACAACTTTTCTAAAAACCTTTAAATAAAGCTATAATTCTCCAATTGAGAATTATTTGTATTACTTTTTACTTTCCCCTTTACATTATAACCTATGAGAAACAATGCAGTAAAATCCATTAACGTGCCTTTAATAAGCAGTGGTATTCACCGTGGCTAAAGTGCAGATAGCAAAGCAATCAGACTTTCTAATGTTAGACATGTCTAATCGGTTAGACATTTAGTATGAAAAACCAAGTTTAATTTCTTCCTTGATGAAATAGTTCACAGACAAATATAATAACAGCAAATTAATTCATAAAACACAAGAAAAAGGCATGAATGCACTTTTGCTGAGACATCACTTGAATAAGGAGTAAACTGCATTTAAATGCTAATTAATGCCCGTTATTCTACCGCTGAAATACTGCATTACTCTAGTTCACTACACAACCAAGGTGAGTACTCTGCAGATAAACAGCCACAGAAGAAATGCTGCATTTGGATCGAGAAGAATACTGTATCATATCACTCCCCTCTCTCAAATCTGATCATAACTTGCTTATTCATTCCTGCTTTTCTATCACTCCTGTCTGTGCCATACTACTAAATGTAAACACCATTAGATCAGCTGTTTGTTAAGAACTGCATGATTATTCTATATAAACCACAGACCGTTACATTATTAGTAGAGCATTTTGGCAAAAGTGTCATGTTACCCACTCTGTATTAGTGCAGATGCAGCTGTGCTTCAGGCCCATGTCAACAAAGAAAACTGAACACCTAAGCATCATTTACCAAATGGAAAGCTTTAGAGGGAAACATAGCCTCCGTCCTGCTTCTCTTCCCTCTGCTCCTATAAATCAGCGTCATTGTCACTGACAACTGGACAGACTCCAATTTTAAAAAGGCATTTCGCCATGCCAAGCCAGGGACACATAAAATGTATCCCTAAACATATTCCTGACTTGATGTTTCACTGCTATTCATATTGGCCAAGTATTAAACTGATTTTGTTGTGGGAGCCTATAACTTCAGAATGCACCCAGTTTTGTATGATGTGATTTATTTGCACACAACTAATGTACCGTAGCCTTTTTTTTCAGATATTTGACAGAAGCCTAGATACAATGTTCATATAAATGGAACTGCATTGATGTGTAAAATTAGCTGCCATGTGGAATACAACATGCAAATACACACATTTTGCACATAATTCAGATAAGCACTGATGTGGAATTCCAGGGCTGATAGCAACAACCAATACGATGTTGGCCAATACGATAACCAATAATATTACTCTTACAAAAATACAAAAGAAACAAAGAAGGTGCTTATTACCCCAATGTCAATACCATTTTTGTAAAAAAAAAAAAAGAAATTTAAGTAAAAAAAAAAAAATTAAAAAAAATAGAAAGACCATTTTTTTCTAATATTCGAATTCAACTACTAACAGACAGCAATGCTATTTATAGAATTTATTTTAGAGTTGAAACAATACATTTGTCAAAAATAAATGTAATCAGCAACTATGCCCTTCATCGATTCATTATTTCAGTCATTTGTGCTGCTTTTCTTTGACATACGACAGTGAATAAATATACAAAGTAAATAAAACCTCTTTGGGTGAGACAAACACTGCAATGCCTCACTGTAATCATTAATTGCCCACTTGCTTAGGCAAGCTGAAATACATCATCATAACTTCATAACATACTAGGGCTGGGCAATATATCGATATCGTGATAGATCGTGATAGATTTTGGATATCGTAAAATCGTAATATATTAAGTGTTGTCTTTTCCTGGTTTTGAAGGCTGCATTAGAGTAAAGTGATGTCGTTTTCTGAGCTAAGCAGACTGTTCTAGCTCTTCTATTATTTGCCTTTACACACTGTCATTAAATCGACATTTCTGATGATTAGTTATCAAAAATCTCATTGTTTAAATAATATTTGGTTAAAGCACCAATTGTCAATCCTACAATATCGCTGCAATATCGACATCAAGGTATTTAGTCAAGAATATCGTGATATCTGATTTTCTCCATATCGTCCAGCCCTATAACATACCTTTTCAATTTCAGTAGCATTTTAACTTTTCGGCTCTCTGCCTTGAATCAAAGTGTATCAGGGCATTTCACTGTTGCATCAAAGTGTTTTAATAGTGTTTCAAAAGTGAACGTGAGTATTCAACATTGTGCTTGAAAGCACAATGACTGTGAGAGGCATGTTAATATTTTGACGGTTTACATAGCGTTCAGGAGTACATTCTAAAGGTCTTTGTTTCAAGGGTGTAGGTCAAATTGTTTACTGTCAACTTGTTTGACTCTTCATATAATATTGAACCATTTCCTACATTAGACAACAGTCCTCCAAGGATAAGAGCAATGTGGCAACAGAAGGGTTCATCTTCCACTCTGAGCTAACTTAATTCAAAGTGGCATATATTCACTTGTTTCGAATTTTGCACTTTCAATCGGCACAAGGAAATCAGTCTTCTCTGAGCAAATGTTTTTGCAGCTGCATCACAAAGTAGCTAGAGCGCCACTCGCTAACACCACCTGCATGATTCACGTTGCTAATGAGCAGTTGTGAGCGAAAATTTAAATCAACTGTTACTGTATGTGGTTTTGTTTTTGTTTTTTTAAAGCTTCTTGACCTCATCACTGATGATAAAACAGCACATAAAATAGTTTCTGGTTCAGTACCATCACACTCTCTACACAAAATGAATTCTGATGCACTGAACTGGTAACTGATAATACTAGAGATGCGCCAATCCATCTTTTTCCTCTAGATTAGGGCTGCAAATAATGATTATTTTCATTATCAATTAATCTGCCAATTATTTTGTTGATTGATTAATCATTAATTATAAGGAAAATATTGAAAAATGCCCATCATATCCAGAGTTCAATGTGATGTCTTCAAATTGCTAAAACCCAAATATTCAGTTAACTATCAAACAAGACAAAGAAATGCAGAAAATCCTTTTAGTATCTATAGGTCATCATCATCATCATCATCGGCGGCCGAAATGGGTTTCCTCAGGAGGGTGGCTGGCGTCTCCCTTAGAGATAGGGTGAGAAGCTCAGTCATCCGTGAGGAGCTCGGAGTAGAGCCGCTGCTCCTTCGCGTCGAAAGGAGCCAGTTGAGGTGGTTCGGGCATCTGGTAAGGATGCCCCCTGGGCGCCTCCCTAGGGAGGTGTTCCAGGCACGTCCAGCTGGGAGGAGGCCTCGGGGAAGACCCAGGACTAGGTGGAGGGATTATATCTCCAACCTGGCCTGGGAACGCCTCGGGATCCCCCAGTCGGAGCTGGTTAATGTGGCTCGGGAAAGGGAAGTTTGGGGTCCCCTGCTGGAGCTGCTACCCCCGCGACCCGTTACCGGATAAGCGGAAGAAGATGATGATGATGATAAACTGTTGATCAACTAAGTAACCAATAGTCAATAAGTCACAGAGCTCAAATGTACTTTACAGGATAGTATCAGTTATGACTGCGGTTCAAAAAGATACAGCAAGAATACACAGATCTCAATCATTCTTTTTAAATAAACAGCATGTTCTTTTAGTTGTCACTAGTGTCACTGAATGACTATTATGCAGCAGAAAGCTGAGATTCTCTGAATATCCTGGCAACGCAGCTGTGAACAAGATCAATATGTGACCTCAAAAAGGCAGATAATGATCTCAAACTACTATAGGAGGCAAAATGATGACTAGACACTGTTAATTGATGAAGCTATTCAATTAGGCAGCAAGTAACTTAGATTAAGATTTTGAGCAGAGGAAATCTAATAGTTATTTCTGCATTTAGGTCTTATTTGCAAATATATGGCATTGAGGAGAAAGAATGTGGGCAGATACCATACATTGAAAAGTTTACAGTACTGACAATGGAAACCGAATGAGGGGACAGAAACTGTCAAGATATCCCTATGCATCAAAGCCTGCTCACTGCCTCAATAAGCTCTTACAGCTTATCCAAGTCCCTTTCAACGGCAAACGCAGCCTAGTCTTAAAAGTAAATTGCTGATTCTCAGTAAACTTTTGACAAGGCCCATTACACCAATGGATAGCTGTTTTCACTGGGAAACAGACCAGCCGAACTGAGCCGTGTTTCCTGTCAAGTGTCCCTCACCAGCAACCCTCTATTAAAAGCACTTCAGGCAACTCCTATCCAATGAGGTGGCTGCTTCTTTAACAGGAATTGTCATGTCCTTATTACCTAATCACAGCGCCAATGATCTATAATGCATAACTATAGTTATGGTGGTTCGATGTTGCAGTGTAAAACAGCTTCCAACTCATTATAGACAGCATCTTACAAGAGCAAGTAGATTGTTAAGGCTAGGCCTAACTTGCATCTTATTCACAGTAAATAATATTTTCAGTAATCTGCATTATTACCATCTAAATGATCCATATAGGATGCATTTCCTTGAGACTGTGCAATGATGATAAATTGCAGTTTGTTGGGAACATTAAATCACATCAAGATTGAGTATTTTTCCTTTACTAGTTTCTTAGGTGCTTGTATTCAACAAGCCTTACATACATGGATTATCATATATCTCAAATAGATTTCCTAAGTATATTAGATTTTTTTCCTGACAATAATGTGACACAAGCATCCCTGACTCTGTCAGACTGGCGAGCTCCAAGCTGACAAGACAACCAGCTCCACAGATGAACAGCTGACACACCACAAAACAAAAATTGAAGACAGAGGCAGAAACATATCCAGATACATCCAAGAGCAGACTCAAGGAGCCAATCTATATTTGAGTCAAAGGATTCCTACAGTGAGGGCTCTGGAGGCAGATAATACCAGGCCATCTTCATTTAGCTGCGTAATCAAAGATTGATCTTAGTATGCACAACTGAGGTCCCCTTCTCCTGCACTCTACATTAACTTCTCATATGTAGATTATCTGCTAAGAAGCAGATAATCCACAATGTTTATTATTAGCAAAATCCTATTCATAAATCACTTAACTGTTTGTGGAAACATTTAGTCCTATTGTGCATGGGAAGACTGACATTATCCTAAGCATAAAAGGGCATTATCAGGAGGGCTAGATTTAGTATTATCTTCAGGCAAATTCTTTAAGCTATTAAAAATTAATAGAACCTCATTATGCAGTGTAAAGTTAGTATCTAGAGCAATGGAGTTGTGCAGTTATATATCCTTGGTAATATAATAATCATCAGCTTAGTTAATGGACCTGTGCAAACGTGCAATAAATGCAGTGAAACTGGAGTGGAAAATGACGCAAATCATAAGCTGAATTACGATTCCCCATTGAATCCCGCTTTCTAAATACAATTACCACTCCTTCCAATACAGTAATGGTTTTAGTGCTCCCAATCTCTGCTGACATTGCAGTCACACACAAAAACTCAATCCTCAAGCCCTCGCTAAATCTGATTAGTGCCAGCTTTGGTGAGAGTGTTTTTTTTTTTTCTTGTCTGGCCCGTTGCCAGGAAGTGGGAACCAGACTATAATGTCAAAGACAGGGAACAGGCAAGCAGGTGAGGCCAAGTTATTCCTAAGTGATAGGGAGAGAGAGTTGCTTTAATCTCGAAATATACAGAAATCATAACTAGCGAGATGTGCTTTTTCTCTTCATGTACAGTACAATCCTTTTCTGTGCTGACAAGGATGATGGACAACGGAGTATTGAATATTCAAGCAAATGCAGACAACGTTCTACATAACATCAGTTTACAAGATTCACATAGAATCAAAATAACAAAAATATCTATATCTTGCTCTATTTGATTGTTACACCACACAGGTGTTTTTTTTCCTTATGTCTATCCACCTCGATTGATTCTACAATGGTGCTTTGGGAAAGTAAGTGTCAAGAGGACATTGCTGTATGGCTGACTAGAGTTGGACAAGGAGGAGAAATTGATTTTGTCTGGACAGAACAAAAAAAGAATAGTGTCTCTAGACTCACTGAGCACTGAAGATATGTTGTCAGTTGTTGGCTGGCCCGGCCTTAATGTGATTAGAGGTTTGAAATGGAGAGGAAAGAGAAAAAGCTGGAGAGGCAGTGAGAGAAAAAAAAAAGTGGACAGAGAGCGGACGAAATGAGAGGTTGACTGGTTGGGTTGAAGGTTAAGAGAATGACAGACTGGCTGGCAGGATTTGCAGATGACAGAGTGCGACAGTTGCGGTAAACAGAACTAAAGATGACTCAAGATGCCAGGAGGTACTGGAACTGTAATGAGATGCATTTGATCAGAAGTACATCCAAGATTCAGGATGCTTATTAAGAAAGACAGGTAAGGGACCGTTCGGTATTTATGGAATGGACCACCGGAGGAAAATAGGGGAGGGTCATGTCTTTTTATTCTTCGTTGAGGGGAGGGTCATCCAATTTTTTTAGTCTAGGGGGTAGGGTCACCCAACTTTTGTATTCACGAGAACAGCAACATTTCAAAGTGGGTTGTTTGGTGCATATTTATCCATGTAGCTCTCTCAGTCTCGGCCCCTATCGCTAGCAGATGGGTCCCTCCCTATTTAGTCAGCCAGACAACTTGAACTGTAGCTTTAGAGACCGTGGGATTTACCAAACTGAATAAATGCCGCTCGCACATATAAAACACAAAACTGCTTTGCTAGCTCCATTGTGTTGTAACTAAGACATCTGATGTTAGCATGATTGCCGTACTGTTTAGTTCAAAAACATCCAAACACCTTTACCTCTATACTAAAATATACAATGACTGAGCCTAGTGACGAGTCCATAGCAACCAGTGTTGAATTTGTTATTACCCATTGTGCTTTGCTGAATGGTCTCAATGTTTTATTGTTTTATTTCATGTGAATACTAGTTCACTAGAGGAGTAACTTAGTATTTGAAGTAATGCAGTAATGCAGGAAGTGTGGATTTTGTTTCCATGCTTATTGTGTTTCCACAACAATGTTGAATAAATCTACTGAAATGGCCACCACACCATAACAGAGGAGTGGGATGCGTAAGATGAGAATGCAGAGGTTTAGTCACGAATGTCATGGCTGTAAAAAAAACAATGGCTATCTGTATGTCTTTGCCAAGCGCAAACCAGTACAGAAGGCATTGATAAATTGTTGGGGAGGGTTATCCCTTTTTTCCATATCATTTTGGAGGGTCATCCAAAATGTATTGCTGATGAAGGGAGGGTCAGGTCTATTTTGACTAAAGATTCCCAAACTCCTCTGGTGGCCCCTGAAATACAGTGGGTATAGAAAAGAATCACCCCCCTTTAAAATAATCACATTTTGTTGCTTTGCACCCTGAAATGAAGACAGACACAGTTTTTGTTTCATTCAGCTGTATTTACTCAGTGCAACTTATAACATCCAAGTGAAAGATATAACACCAACATGTCAGAAAAAAAATAAAAAAACATAATCACTGAGTTGGAAAAAGGATCACCCCCTTGTTTCAGTATTTTGTTGAACCACCTTTTGCTTTAATTACAGCCTTTAGTCTGTTGGGATATGTCTCTACTACTAAGTTCTCTTTGCAGAACTGCTCAAGTTCAGTTAAATTTGATGGTGACCGTTTGTGGACTGCTGTCTTCAAGTCATTCCACAGATTTTCAA